>NC_142528.1:14182047-14359547 GCF_964205215.1 Stylophora pistillata | reverse complement strand
ATGTTCGACTAACAGTCCCATCTCTTTCTCTGCAAGTTGCGTGGACGGAATGTGGGACCCGGAAATGCAAATTTAGATACCCAAAAGTTATTTAAGGCAAGGGTGGTCCGGCTATTGGTCTTCATAGATCGGCGACAGGGATTGTCCTCAGGAGTAACTGGTTTAACCAATCAATCGAGGAAAACAAATTTTGTTTCAATATATTTGCCAAGTCTATACTCAAATATGTACGAGTATATACCGTTTAGAAACCATTTTTGCTCTTAACGAAAACATTTTAACTTAGAATCAATGACTATGGAAAAATGATCGTCCGATGCTCAAGCTATTAATCGAGTAATCAAAATACTGATAGTTTTACAGACTTTTTGACCGATATTGACTTTCGTGCGATTAGAAAATAAAACCAGAGGAATACAAGACCCACAGCTTGTATGAGTCTACAGACTGAACAGCAATTACCCTAGCATCAGTTCAGAGACCGACATTTTAACTCCTGAACGTAGGATTCGTAGGCAATAATCATTCACCTTTCGCACTCAACGGCGGTAAATCAATCGAGAATGTAAAAAAAAACAAAACAATGTGTATGGTAATTGCGATTATTATGCTAATTTATTCGAATATGTCAGGCAATTTTGTTGCCTAATTTAGCTTTTGCGACAACCCAATATCACGGCAATTTATGAAACAATCGACCACGAGAAAACAAGAACTACATTCTGCACAAACTTCACTTTACGCGCAAAACTAAGACTTACGGAATTTATCACCATTAACCTATCTGCGTTTGCCTAACACAGAAATTGTGTTCAGAGCATCGTGATCTTGGTGTAAAACTTCATATATTGCCTTTGTCGCTTTGAAGAGGAGCGGTGATAAACTTTCAACGTTTACTTCGGTCACAATTTGGTTTAAAACCAAGGAACAGAGGAATCATAATCTTAAAAAGCCAATCGGTGGGAAAAACACACGACACAACGAGGCGATACATTCTTAGAGGATTTAAAAATACGTCGGGGATGGCAGACAGATCTGTAGGACGGTTAACAAATTAGAAATGGAGTAGAGCTTCGGGCAAGTAAATAGAAAGAGAGAGAGAGAGAGAGAGCAGAATGTCACGAGTATACAATCCTAGGATAACTGACCTACAATGGAATTAGCGTCTACTGTAATTGTCAAAGAAAATTAGCAATTTTTACACATAACTGAGATACCCAGTAAAGGTTTACCTAAAGGTCGTAAATTCCACACTGTTATGATAACGCACGTAATGGCTCCACAAAATCTGAGCTGAAAGCGTCGTTTTGTAAAATGTCCGTCAATTCGTCGATCATGTGACAGTAGAAAGAAACCATATACAGCAAAATGCTCAGCCTATGGAAACCTACGGCGCAAACAGTATTGAATAATACAATCTAATTAAAAGAACTCTGCGACTTCCCAAACAATTTACATGACAATAGCATCTTCAAAAGATAACTAGTGCTCTTAAGTGTAGGCGCCGCATTGGCGCCGGTAAAGAATGCAATTCCCTTAGGAGTCCCACCGGCTTTTAACAATAAAACAGACGCCATAACCATAACAATGATTACAAAAATGTTGGCAGCTGTCACCAACCAAATGAAAGGGCACGCCGATATTGCTATTAAATTTCCGGCTGTGGCGAAATCTTCGACAACTTTACTATTTTGCGATCTTGCCAAATTTTTTAATTCTTTTAGAGTATCTGATGGACGAAAAGAACAATTCTGAAATTTTTCTTTAGTATAATCATAAAAAGCACGTTGAATTCCGACGTACATTATGGCAAACAAAATTCGGACATTGGATTTAACGCGCGGTTGCTCTCGAGGGGTCTTTTGAAACGTTGGATAGATCAAATATGCAAATTTTGTTCTTGTTCGATCAAGAATTTTATTATTACGATCATATCTAACGTCCAAGAAGTTTGAGGTTAATGTTTGATTCGTGCAAACAGGTCAATGGACGGCTTTACGGGTGCCAAGTGTAATTCTCTTACGGAGAGCAGTTTGTCCTGTATTGTTTCATCTTTTAAAATTTTTCCCCGCCCTGATCAGTATTCTCATTTTAGTTTGTTTATCAAAAACGAACAGTAACCTGTGCGGCAGAATCTTACCAACACGTGAACTTTGGGTATTCCGAAAATGGGCATATCAACTGATACTGCGGACTTCTGTTGTTGTTTTGGTACGGTGGCTAAAAGAAACAGTACTTTAAACTAAAAAACATTATTCTGAACTGATTTTGAAGTTTTGAAACTCTGATAGGCTACAAAACCTTTAGAAGTCAATGGTTCCTAAACCCTACTTACTCTTCGCAACTATGCAGTTTTTGTATAGTTTAGACATTTATGCTCTAAATGGCGTATGTTTAAATCAAAAACACTTTGCAAGTGCATGCTCCGTATTTTTCATTTGCAGTTTGATTATACGCTATATCATGGAACCTTAAACCGATAGTTCGCAAGATAAGTAAGAAGCCATAACATGAATTTCTGGTGCTACAAAACTCGATCTTTCAAACCACATATTTAAAAAGCGCCAGTGTTGTTATACTCAGATGTCACTGACATTTTAGCTGTCACAACGTTGTTGCCAATAGACCCTTTCAAGGTTAACGCCGCCATTTTGCCGGGGGTGTAAAACTGCTGGGGCGAACGCAAAATGTACAGTGAATGTATGGGAAAAGTCGAGAAAATGATGCTCGATAATTTGAGGAAGGTTGACATCGTGCAATTTCTATGAATTACAATCTAAAGATACCAGACCTACCAGTTTACCGATCAAATTTTGAGAAATGAAGTCTCGCGAAAAAAGCTGCAAATCAAGATTTTGATTTTCCATATATTTTTCTCTAAAACCAAGCCGCCGTTTGCGGGAAAATTTAAAAGCATTTGTGTGAAAAACTAAAAATAAGATTTCTCACTTCTCAGCGAGCCTGAACCCTTCACATTTAATGGGCAACATTTTTTGCTAGGTATCTTTACTTCGTAATGCATAGAAATTGCAGAATGTCAACCTTCCTCAAATTATCGAGCATCAATCTCCCGACTTTTTCCATACATTCACTGTACATTTGCGCTCGCCCCAGCAGTTTTGCACCCCCGACAAAATGGCGGCGTTAACCTTGAAAGGGTCTATTCTGCTACGGAAACCAAATAATCATGAAACAAACCTCGGTCGTAATTCTCAGAAAAAAATTAGCTGAGTGAAAAGTACACGAGATCGGTGTTGACTTGAGGGCGCTAATCAAAAAGTGACTTGTTTTGGCGGAGTTGAAGCGACCAATCTGTTTGACTTCATAAAGTTTTGAGTTCCAGACGCTCTCACGTTGTTCTCAGGAAAAAATTTAGGCACGTTTTATGGGAGCAACAAACCACGAGAAAAATCCTATGTTGTACCAAATAAAACGAAGCGTTAAAGCTTATACTGAAGACGCTTTCAAAACGAACTAACCTTAAAACCTTTTTGAATCCGGAAAGTTGATATAAAATCATAATATTATGTCCAGATAAGGGCATTATTTTTATCTATCAACTTGTCATCGGGTTTCAAAATCTTATGACGCATTTCCGGTGTGCTCTGAAATATTTTGTAAGGTCACAGAAATTTAAATAAGATAAACGGGCTATTTTAATGGCATTCCAGCCAAACTGAAATAGGGAGTGGGGATATATTTATAGAAGCGAGATGTTATGTTAAGTTCACAGATCTTGATAGATTTTAACAAAAGATTTGTCGGCCAATACAGTGAAGAGAAAACTATACGTGCGTGACGCCATCATAAAGACGTAAAGAAAATTAAACACATTGAAAACAATCAAGCCGCCTCACAGAAACCTGAAGGAATACAAAGATAACAGAAAGGAATATGAAGACAAGAAATACCTCGAGGGTTTGGACCAAACCAGGGCGACGTAAAGCGCTAATTTTCCAAATTACGCACGGTAATTGAGTTAAACGCATAAATAGATCCAGTG
Organism: Stylophora pistillata; assembly: GCF_964205215.1. Lineage (NCBI taxonomy): Eukaryota > Metazoa > Cnidaria > Anthozoa > Scleractinia > Pocilloporidae > Stylophora > Stylophora pistillata. Next base: position 14,355,544 of record NC_142528.1, on the reverse strand, counting down.
CCGCGCTTCCAAGCGAACTGAACTACAAAACGATCCCACGAGGCATATCAACTTTTAGAGCCGCCAGCATAATTAGGCAAAGCTTCATTTTTTCCAGTAATGACCGAGATGTAACATATTGGATGTCAAATACTTAGCATACTGGAAATATTTGCCCTTATCCGGTTTTCCACGCATTGTCTGTTAAGGTCTCTTGCGGTCCAATCCGATTTAAGTTTCATTGGAGATGTGAGCGCGCCCGTCCCGTCAGCTTTGTGCAAACGTAGCGGAAAAAAAGGTCAGCACCATGATAAGAAACACGCAGGTGAAACAAGGAGGTGGAAAAAGGAAATAAACCATGCTCCTGATCATGAAAACAGTTTGGCCTTCTGTGGAAAGCATGTAGAAGAATTGGCTTCCGGCGTGTTAGGTAAAGAAATACCAAGTTAATTATATCTGTTAAATCCAGCCTAACCACACCTGATTAACGAGCTCAATCAGCTCATCTTTGAACTTGCTAGCTATGAAACGTGGTCAGTTTGCTCATTGTTGAAGTATATGTCTGGCGTTCAGCTGCTGACATTAAACCACACGGTCAAATGATCTTCGTGTTTACATTTGCAGCTGAGGTAAAAAGAGGACCAGATAAAAAAATAAAAGTGTGAGAGAGAGAAATTGAGGAAGTATGCTTGACTATGGGGAGATCTCCACCAGTTCCATTATGTTCTTCCTCTATTTTTCTCTTATGAATATTAAAAAATAGAAGAAATAAGTGAGAGAAATGCTGTATGGTCAACGGGTCAACGAATAATTCTACAGTAGGTACCCCGAGCATTCAAAGATGCATATCTAACGCTGTAAGCAGTATATATGAACTAGGTACGAGCCATCAGATCATGGTTAAATTTTGACGGTGATTTCACACGTGAGCCGCACTACGTGGTTGTGGGCGAGCGTGGGGGAGGTATCCCCTACATTCCCGATGCCCATGACCTCTGCTTTGTTTAGTTACATTCACTAACTATGGATGTATGCCAATCTCATTCTTCACCGACGTTAGTTCATTCTCCTGGAAAAGAGAGCGATGTGACTACATTGAATCAAAATTTTTCGTTCCAAAAAACGAATCAAACAAGACAGGATACATTGTATTCAAATACAATGTCAAATACAATGCGCTTTATTTTTCACTTCTGGTCATACTTTTTGTTGATGTGACAAGTGTGGCCCAAACGACACGCGTTCTCTTTGTCCACCGTTTGTTTATGTCCGTGATTAGTGTACAGCTGCTCTTGCTGTAGTGTGTGTGTGTGTGTGTGTGTGGGGGGGGGGGGGTGGGGGTGGGGGGACTTATTTCACGCATGCACTAACAAAATAACCTAAAATGGAATCATACAGGTTAAGTGATAATGACCTTAACCTTTGTAATAATGGCTAACAAACATCTTAAACGGGGGATACGTGTCATGTCATATAATTAGTGCTCGAATGAACGAAACACCTCGGTATCTAAATAAACGTATTGTAAATTTGGAAGGAAGTCTACCTTGACTAGAAATATAAACTAGATTTCTGTGGCAATCTGAAAGACCGAAAATTTTCCTTGAAAACAGAATTTTCTGTTTTCATGTGGAGTTCTTGCCCTTGACAACAGAATTTTGAATAGAAATCTTCCTCTTGACAACCGAGAACTTTGTATGGAGTTCTTGCCCATTTCTAATACATCAACAGTTTTTTTTAGTTCAAATGTGCACAGAAAATATAATGGAGAAACTTGGAATTCAACACTCTACTTAAACTGCCTAAACGAGGTCAGATTTGACACAAGGCCTTAGTTGCTTAAAATAGATTGATGAACAATTATGTCACTATAGTATCGTACCATTAGGTGAAAGTTTTTAATGAGGCGAGCTTTGTAGGCAGGTAGGTATGTCTTCGAGTAGCTAGGACTTACTGAATAAAGGTTTATTTCTGGGAGATCTTAAGCATTTTCGAGAAAGGAGTGCGCGAAGGGACAAAGGACGTTCGAAAAAATTCACCGAAAGTTCGGATTGTTTATCGCTTAGGCATTGAAATTTTCAGCACCATTTCCTTAATATCTTAATTATGTTGCGTTTTTGTGGTGTGTTTTCTCAATATTTGTACTATGATCTTCTGATCATTGCAATAAAGCAATTATGACTGACACCTGTTTGGTAAAAACTTGTTTAGCCGGTATTTACGAGCTAATCATGATTATTGTTTTGACTTCGCCTTCTGGCAAATAATAAAGTCTTTGAAAGAAAACCTAGATGATGTTTAGCTAATAAGTTAGGTCTGAAACATTGAAAAGGATCGAGAAAAGCACCCGTATGACTCAAGAGAGTTGAATAGCTATCGACAAACTTACAGAGGTGAGGTAACTTCCGTTCAGTTTTACGGAATAATTTTGTAGCGGATTATTATTTTTTATTTATATGATAGGTTAAGAATATTCATCCGGTCTTTATGTAGATTCAACATGGTATTGTTAAACATACTTTTCGTTGAGATGTTAACTGGATAGTTCTGTTCTCATTGATACATTTTGCTGTTCTGCTCGTATGTTTTTGTTATTTTGGAGTCTGTTTAAACCTAATAACGAAAAAAACATTCACTTTTCAATTGATATAGTCTGAAGGTAAATAACGAGCTGTTTGAGTTCTTTTTAGCTTGAAGATGACTCAGCTATTTGAGCTTTAAAGTTTTAGTTCTTTCCAACCAACTGACGCGGAGTCTGTCTGCTTCTGCGGAAAAAGCGAAAAAGTAAACATTTGCATATCATATCTCCTCAAATTCATTGATGAATTCAGATATCTCTATGATTTTCATTTATTTTACTTCAAGTCCGTTTTTTTTTTAAGAAAATAGTACAACTCACTAAGAGAGGAAGATCTAAACATTAAATAAAGAAACAATTTCGAAATTTATGAAATGGATCTCGTAAGAACGTGCTAGAATAAAAAAAACAATTCGTGTTAATTTTCACCTGTTTTAATGTGCAAGTAAACTGTTGACTGGCGAGCAACGAATTAGCATTTTATATTGTTGATATGAGTGACGCAAAAAATATTTTGAAAACTGTCCATCAAATTACCGGACGTAACTATGATAACCAGTTATCGGCTACCAAAGACAAACAAAAGGATAACATCTTAACTGATCTTTGCCTTTCCAAGTTTATGGTTGTTTTTGAAACCCAAATTATGCCAATAACCACGTTTTCCTGCGGATTGGAAAACGTTAATCAATTGATTGAAAACAAAATTCGTAGAAATTTGTTTTTGACACGCGAAGAAGTAGAAGAACGGCTGTACTCCGATAGAACACGGGCAACCACCACAGTATTCAGTTTATGATCTGCATTGTATTCTATGGTTTTGCTTTGTCTTTGTAAATTAAATATATAATCGCAAGAAAAAGCTGTATTTCTACTTGCCCTACAAAAATCAGCTAGTTTTTTATTTTCCTGCGGAAACTCTTGAGGTTATGATTTGTTAAGGAGACACTGAATATTCTTACTTTTTCATTCAGTTAGGTGAAGGAGAAGTGTTGAAAGTGGTTTACTTGTTTATCAAATTTAATATGATGATAGCTTTGTTCGTTTGATCGTGGCGAGTGTGTCCAAACTTCGTGATAGCTCGTTGCAGTTGATGATGTTATATGATATTTCGCGTTCAAATGCACGCGTGATTTTTTATTCTGGCCCTCTGTGGAACGTCTGAGTTTAAAATTGGGGGGTCGATCATCTTCAGTCACAAAGCAGCCATTGGGGCTCTACAGCGCAAGCTTGAGTCCATGTTTATCATAAATGGGCGACAAGAACTAGTCGGTGAGCATAAAAAAACACTCTGCAATTTATTTTCAAACGCTTTTCATATGACAAATAAAACAAGATATTTTCACTTACGTTTTATCATTACGACCGCCTGAATACTCAAAGATGTGCATCTAGGTGGCACCACCTTTAGCTATCATCACAGGTGTATATAACTCATTGAGTCAAGCGATGGACTACGTACAGGTAATACCATGATTTTGAGTACAATTTGCATTTGGTGTAAATAAGCTCGAGTACATTTTCAAAGACAGCAAAATTTCACAAGCCCGTAGGGCGAGTGCAATTCAACAGTTTTTGAAAAATGTGCTAGTCGGCTTATTTACACCAAATCGAATGAATAAAGGCTGATAGTTTCGAAAGAAACTGTGCTTCGGTGGGAGTAACGAAATAATTTGGATATATCAACAAAGTTGAAATGGTAAATTGGCCACCGTAATGATTACAAAAGCTGACGTTTCGAGCGTTAGCCCTTCGTCGGAGCGAAATTACCATTTCAACTTTGTTGATATATCCAAATTATTTACACCAAATCGCACTCGAAATAATGTTATTACTTGGTAATAGTTTACATGAAAAAAGCATCACAGTAAATTAAGACTGACGCTCATTTGTAATTTGCACTTGTGTTACATGAAAAGTGCACTCCTTTCGGCCAATCAGAAGCGCGTAATTTGTTCATATATGTTATTACAATGCGTACGACGAGTGAAGGATTACACTGAGAGGATGAAGAGTTGTGTATGAAGAAGGAGAGTGATCGAAATCAGATGAAAGAATGAAGGACTCATACAAAGGATGAAATAGATGTCGCTAAGGAAATACACTTGGCTTGAAGAGAAACGGCAATGAAACAACGAAGGCGTAATGTGCAATTTGTCCTTTACCATTCCTTGGGCCCCTTTCTTGAACGTCTTGGTAACTTAACGGGCCCGTAAAGCTCTTCTGTTTTCATTCAAAATAGGGATTTCAAAAGTTTTAAAAATGAAACAATAAAACTATCAGCTAAAGAAACAAAAAGGGCTGGTTTGAGTGCCAGAACCTGCTTCCCTATCCTTTAAATTTTTATTTTAAACTGATGGTTTCGGGCTCGTTAAGTTACAGGGACGCTCGAGAAACGGGCCCCTTAGTGGAAAAGTTGCTCGTCAGAAAAAGGGGCAGCTAATTAGTGAGCATATAAAAAGGGACCTCTTATTAAATCCTTAAACCAGAGTAGCATCAAACCATGTCCATAACGTTGCTGTGAGAAATCTCATCTCTCAAGGCCCATCATGATGTCACACTGGTCCCATCATGGAAATGGCTCAGTCACGTCACAAGAAAAAAAAGTTAAGGAAGCAATCCAATATTCTTACGTAAAAATATCAATTTGACGATTCAGAATGAAATAAAAGGTGATTGAGTGTGTGAGTGAAAGCGAGATAAAAGAGAATTTTTGTTGTCTACCGTTTATTTCTTCTGATCGCTTTCATGACGAAAAAATGTGATATGGAATATGCGAGTTCATGTGAAGAAAAAAAAACTTCTATGTTTGAAGAATGCTTCCATCGAGGTGTATCCAGCCCCCCTACCCAAGGATGACATTTATGACCTTGGCTTCGATTAGAACGACGCAATCTTCGCACGTAGTCACTTACGTTAAAATAATCCTGTAATGAATCGATCATACCGCAAAATAATTAACGGCCGAGTTGCTAATGGTTCCCGCCTTAAATCGACAGACATTCCTGACTGCTGTAGGAACAGACTGGTTTCTCGTCATCAACATAACTACAGACCCACTATTAGTGTTAGAAGTTTTTGATGAGTTTTACGCCCGTCTCCTTTTTACAGGGAAGGTAAGTAACAACTACGTTTGGTTTTTACTTTTTAAATATATTTTTTCCTTGTGATTAGCTCATTTTAAACTATAATTTACCTATTCGAACCGTCTACACCCTTTTTTCTTTATGTTTTTAGTTTGGTCCAGAGCTCGAGCGGTCTGTTTTGAAGGTTGATTTTGGCATTATAACATACCATAGAAGTGTGTATGTCTTGTTCTTCAACCCCCACGTTATTATTTAAAAAAAAAAAAAGCAGGAGATATGAGGAATTTATATATTTTTTGCTTTCTTTCATGAAAATGTTTAAAAGTTGTCACTCTCTCATGGGGTATAATTTCAAAGTAATTGGGGAATTAGTTAGTGTTCTGTTCAGTGAGTAAAATCAAGTTGCCGTGGATATCTAAGTGTATCACTCTGAGTAATACAGAAATCAATTTTTTTGTGGTCCAATCCCTTACAGCCCTTGCTCAGGACTTTCTGAGGAGTAGGTCCCTCATCTTTACCTACTCTTATTGATAATGACGTATATTGAATGCCGTCATCACGTGTTAGAAGTCTCACTCGAATTGCTGTCCAAGCTTTGTAATCAGCGGTACTTTTCTTATTGGCCGGTTTAATGACGGATCAAAAGAAGTTTACCTACCTACTCGTAAGTACCGCTTCGTGTCACACTTGCTTGTGACCGAAGTTTTTCTTTTCATTTGCTAATTTTTTGTTTGTTGAATTGAAATATGGCCTGTAAAAAATAGCCTCCTTATGGCGCAAAAAAATGCTCGGATATTTGTCCACGGACAAAGCAGTTTTCCGAGATCAAAGCTCAAGGAAATCTATGAGCTTCGAGCCAAATGGAGGCTATTATGTAAATTATCCTTCAAATATTTATGAAACGCGAGGGATAATCTTTTCCCGAACAGCTTACCGTTTATTGAGTGGGATGTTTACTTTTCATTGTTCGCTGCATGTTCTACGATCTTATGGACAAACGGTTGTATCCGTTCCTCTGTTACGACAACAAAACGCTCTCTCATCTTGAATTAAATTTCAAACGGAGACTTTTGATTGTACCGGAAATATGGTTTAAAAATCAACTTGGGGTATATGTATGCGTTATTGACTTAGCGCAAGTTCAAGATGGCTGGATATTAACCGAGTTCTTTTTTCTTTTTGCGTTTTTACGTTTTTGCCAATCAGAACACAGGATATGATTTGTTTTGCCCCCAAGCGCTGCCAGCTATATAATAAAACGAGATATTCCTCAGTTTTTGTTGGGACATACATGGTCATGTGACGCGTTTAGACCGAGTCCAAATATTTGATGGACTATAAGTCACATTATATCTCTCTTATTACACGATTCGGGCAGTCAGAGGGCCAATAGCTAAAATCAACCAATTAAAATGCTCTATTGCCGGTCAGTAATCTCTCAGTATTGGACCGGGCACTGTCCCGAATGGTCCCGAATGATACCGCACTTGTGTCCTTTTGAACTGCAGTCGTATAATAAATCTCTTATTAACCAAGCTTGCTCGGGACCGTACTGGAAGAATATCGGCCCTCGGTCTTTTTTGTACGGACCTCGCTTCGTTCGGTCCGTACTGTCAAGACCTCGGGCCGATATTCTCCCAGTACGGCCCTCGCGCTTGGTTAATAAGATATATATATTATATAGCTACCTTTAAGATATATCGGATGCCTTTTCTCGGTAGCCTTTACCGAGCAAACTGGAGGAATATTTGGAGAAACAGTCAGAAGTTATTACACCAAGCTAGATATTGGTTAGCTACTCTGCCATGGATAGCGGGCTCTTAAAATTTGAGTACTGCAAATAAACGGTAGTTTTATGTGCTTGCTAAGTTTTTCTTTTTGCGCAATTTGTGAAGACAGGTGCTTAGATCTACTAGAATACTACTTTTGAGCACAGTTGCATGTTGAACGCCTATCACTGTTTGAGGTGTTAGCATTGCGTGAGACTCCTTTCAAGAGAAATATAAAACTTTTGGTTTCTATTCAATAACGAAACAATTTCGATTCTTCTGTTTGGCAGCTTAAGGACATGACGTTAGCTAGAGAGCTGAGGGAAGTTAATTTTGTGAAAAACCATATAGAGAAAGCAGTGCTGGGATAAAAATAATTCAGAGAAATTTTCAAGACGTTTATTCAAACTGAATTTTGAACCTGGCTAAAAAAAAAAGAAAAAGAAACAAAAAACACATGTAACGTTTTTGTTAAAATCGTATCGCCATTGTGGTCCTCTGTCATGTTATTGAGATGACTATGAAACTGGTGTCAGTATTATTACTCGGAAGCCTTAAATTAAAACCAGTACAGCCTGCCTTTATTAGACCTGAACAATAAAGATTAAATTGTAAATTGTAGTCTGGTTGAAATTATTTTAATGGACAAAGGAGTCTGTTTAGTAGCGCAATACATGTTCTTCTATTTGTCAATCAGCCTTTATTTATCTGTCAATCAGTTCTTTGGCAGATGGCATCTTAGCATCTTAAGTCGTCCACACTAGCGATATTTGCATAAGATTAAAACAAGCGTCGTAACAACGGATTCAGGGCTTGGTGTGCGGCGTATTTCAGAGTGACTACTCTTTATAGGTGAGTCAGACAGCAATTGCGAAGTTTTTAAAACTTCTTCTAGTGGCAGTCTTGGATACAAGAAGAAATCTTGACAGGAAGCATTCGCTTTGCGCTGTGGTGAACAGACAATTAATTGAAAATTTTTAAAGTAGCTCGTATAGGATTTTATGGCCAAACAGTTTTCGAAATCTCGTTGTCAGTTTTCGCCTGAAAGTTTCGTATTCTGCTGCAAATGTTTCCAAGCTTATCAAACAACTCGACTGCGAAAAAAATCGTGCTGATCCGGCTCTAGAAACAATTGACCGTTAAAAGTCCCATACGACTTGATGTATTCTTTTAGGTGTTTAGAATAAATTGAAAATGATTAAAATCCATTGTTATCATGAGAAATATTTCGCATTGAGTACGATTTTGGATTTTTGATCGTGTTCATGCAATGCCTTAAATGTGAAAGTCGACTTCTAAAGATAAACTCTCGAAATACCTTTCCCGACGTTTCGTTTTGCAGCGAGTATTCAAAATGAATTTTCTGTATCACTTTCATTAACAGAAAGTGGCCTGGAAAGGCGATGACCTGGCAATATTACTGCAACATTTGAATTGGTCTTTGTAGCAGGAAAACGAAACTTCAAGTGTTCCATGTTGTACCGGAATAAGCATTCTAATTTGCTAGTTTGTTTGCGTTAAAACACCCCTTTCTGCTTTATAGTCACTCCCACAACAAGTATTTCAGATCTGGTAATGCTAAGAGCCACGTTCTACTGCAACTAAAATTGGTGACATTTTCTCAATTTTCTTTCAAGAAATTGCTAGCTTAAACCAGTTTTGGTTACAATGAATATATGAAGTTCATATATATATATATTTATTTTATTTTGTTTTTTATTAGTTTTTTCATAAAACTTTACATTTGACGGCCACTTATGATAACAGATGGCAGTAATTTGCATGATGTATAATGGAAACAGAGGCAAAATACAGGGTGGAGGCGAAGAAAATTAAAAACCAGACATGTCAAATCGGTAATACTTACCGAAAAACAATACAATTAAAACTGATCTAAATGCTGCTAGAGAAAATTCAAGTTATGTAAATAACTAAACGCTGCGATAACTTGATCTTCTGAATTTACTTTTGTGCTCGTCACCGCCCTGTTAATGGTCAACTGAAATCACTGAAAATGTTTTCGCATTTGATCATCATTGCTTTTATGTTTTTTCGGCGATCATGTATATTATTGAAGTATTTAATGTGCGGAAACGTTTTGCAAATACGTCAATCGCAGTCTAAATTTACAACAAGCAATTATTTATACAGTAAATTTTTTCTACTCCCAGGAAAAAACAGTTTCCCGTGTAATATAATGCTCAGGTAAAAGTAACCTGTTGGAAGTGAGTATATAGGGAAAAAATTATGTGAAGTTTTCAAGGCACCTCCGCGAATGGACTTGCAAGTTTTTGTGCAGCGCGATTTGTTAGAGCACTTGATGATGACGAAATTTGCTCACGAAGATCACTCGAGAAGGACATTAGCAGTTGTCAAGGAAGTTGTAAAGGGTTGAACATAGACGGGAAGTTGAACTCCTGCACGTATTCTTGACAAGTCAACTTTACGAATGTAAACAGTGAACAAATTTTCCCCAACAGGTGTTACTGATAGCGGAGACTTGCAGGTGCATCCGGTCGGGTCCGTCAGGCAACGTGGCATCAACCTATCACGGCCGTCTCAAGTTGCAGGCATATCACAGTTTTTCTTGCAGTTTGTCATTTATTCAGTTTATCATTCTTTTTAATGTTAAGAATTTCAAAGTACATTTCAGTATTCGGCTAGAGCCATCTTGATAGCGCTATACTGCTTAATGTCTGCTTCGCTGTAAATTTAAGCCATGGGAATATTACTGTTATTCTCTCAATGTACCTTTTTTCGATACATAACTGGAAAGCTTTTTCTTAGGATTTAAGCATTCAAAGAAAAAAAATCAGGCTTCATTTCTCTGGTTTTGTCAATGCCATCGTCGCAATAATAGATGTTCGAGTCTAGCCAAGTGCACATGTCTCCAGTTTCTTTTGCTCACGCAATGATGGGGGCTTCTGCGAATCACATTTTGGCATCTTGCACCAAACAACAGTCAAGACTTTGTACTGAATCTTTGTACGCCGGATCAAAGATATCTCGATTCCATTGCATGAAGTTTTTTCAGGTAATAACGACTCCAGTTACAACTGAATCTGCCATGAATGTGTGGGGGATTGCTTGTAATCCGCTGAAACGAAGTCATGCAAAGGCAACGCCTTGAATAGCGAAAAAAATATTTATCTGATGCAAGTTTTAACTGTCAATAATGATGACTATGGACCGCATCGCACTCGATCGTCGAATTTAAAATGGTCCGGTCCTGGGTGGATTCTTCGCCCTAAGAACTCTGGGTGGATTCTTCGCCCTAACTCGTAAGAAATAAATTGAACATCCTTCCTCGAGTTGAACACAGTTTTAAGAACGATTAGAGGTGTATGCAATGGGCTAAAGTGCCTCAAAAAGAGCTAAAAATGTGTCAGATATCATGAAATATGGGCAATTTGCTGTATTTTGGCTGGATGATAATTAGAATCAGAAAAGGACATTTAGCTAATTGCCTATCGATCGGACGTATTAGAGACTGTCAGCTGTCAACTATTTATTTGATGGAAATATGCTTATAGGAAAAAATATAAAAAAAAATCACCCATATGTCTTCCTGTTACAACTGCAATTTTGTCGCTTTTCATTTCTTTTTAGAACTAAGCGATGGAGGATTTAGAAACACTACCAAAGCGGAGGTAAGTCATTATTAATCGGGTGATTGAAAAGGATTAAAACAGGTGTCGCCACCTGAGAATAATAAGATAACAGAAGTCTCACTCTGGGTTTCAAAGAGGGTTTTTGTTTTTGCACAGGGGTCGATTCAATTCTGAAAATAACTTGAAGCAGAATAAATATTGAATTTTGATCGAACTTTCTCTCTGTTTAAACAGAATTTTGATATTGAATTTTGAATGTTGTATCTCCTATCATTGACAGGAAGCTGAACGAGCCTGGGGATGTATCTTGTGGTGAGTTAATTTCTTTGTGCCATTAAATTGGCAAAATACATGTCTTTTAATTCTCAATTTTATAATTTTAATGTTCAACTGGTGTTTGTGTAATGGAGTTATTTAAAAAAACTACTTATTATCATGCATCGAATCTACTTTATCTTGCTCAGTTTATATTCTCATGTTTTGCTACAATAGCTATTTTTATTCCTGGAAGACGGTCCTAAATACAAAGTTGAAATGGTAAATTGGCCACCGTAATGATTACAAAAGCTGACGTTTTGAGCGTTAGCCCTTCGTCGGAGCGAATAGAGGAAGACATTTCCTCTATTCGCTCCGACGAAGGGCTAACGCTCGAAACGTCAGCTTTTGTAATCATTACGGTGGCCAATTTACCATTTCAACTTTGTTGATATATCCAAATTATTTCGTTGCTCCCACCGACGCAGCCCCAAACAGTTTCTTTCGAAACTATCAGCCTTTATTCATCGGTCCTAAATACAATCTGTTATTTAACCTCTTCAACGACCACCTTTCAAAGTCGTTCACGGCACGCAGGCGGGTCCTTACTAGCAAAATAAAATCGACAAAAGGGGAATTTGTAAATCATTGACTAACGAACAGTGTAGGAAATACGCAAAAACTTTCTCAAGCAGCCAAATATTTAGATAAGATGTCAGGAACGAAAGCACATCAAACCAAACGACTTCCTGTACTTTGCTTTTTTCCCCCTGAACATCATTTTCTGGTTTCTTTATTTATAGTGACATATTATGAGTGCGTTATGCATTTCCATGCTTTTACCCCTTCATAGAAAGCAGATGTCATATTTTGCTCTTACCTTCCTATAACGGCTATCATTATACAACGTCGACTTTCTTGTATCCATAAGGAAAGGAAAGTTTCGCCGATATCTAAATGAGAAATATGCTGTACAAATCATACAATATGTACTTATTGACTGAGTGGGAGGGCTGACAGGAAAATATGTGGCCTCGAGGTCGTGACGTACAGACTGAGCCGAAACGAGGTCCATGCGTCATGACCGTGAGCCACAATTAGAATCCATGTGACCCGTCCGGACCTGTTCACGCAATCCGATAGTATAGCATAATGAAAGCTGACGTGTGAAAGCTGACGTGTGAAGGGCCGATCGGCTCACGTCAACCCGTCTGACCCCTACTCACGTTAACCTTAACTATGGTTTTCTAAACAGGGGCGGATCTAGGAATTTTTGATCGGAGGGGGGGGGTCTAAACTCTGGTTCAGAAAGGACCGTTGGACTCTTTTGAGGCAAATTACTTCTCCCCTACACCCCCTCCCGCCTGTCGCGGTTGCACGTTATAATTCCTTGGCCGCTTATCGTTTACTTGGATTCATTTAAAAAAATCAGCCCGTTAAAAAGTAATATATGATCCTGTCGATGTAAGAATTTCAGTCTGAAAGTTGTAAGCGTCAGGTCTGATAGGGGGGTCCGGACCCCCCGGTCCCTCCCCCTGGATCCGCCACTGCTAAAGATTGCGTGAGCGGGGCCGAACGAGTCATATCACAAAATTGTTTATCTCCTCTTCATTACAAAATACCTTTTCGAATCTTTTTAACACTCTTAGGCTTTACCTTTGACTTAGTAATATCTCATTCCGTTTTTGTTCTATCCAGTGGCAATCTGTTCGAACAAAAGGAGCCAATAATAAAAATATTAATATCTAAGATTCTTTCTCTTTTTAATTTAATTCTTTTTTAAATTTTTGCGCCAAACAGAGCAGCCGTCGTTTGTGAACCACGTATTATGCTTGTGTAGCATGTTGTGTGACCAGGTCACTGAGTTGTTACTGAGGCCAATTTTTAAAATTTCAAATACAGCTTTTGACTATTTCAGTTCTCTAAGCGATCTTAAAGAGCGGTGCGTCGTGAATTCTTGTAGAATGTTTTACGGTGGAGATGAAATAAATGTTTTTTGGAGCATTTTCCTCCTTTAAGTACAAGCCGTACCTTTGCTAGTGGGAAGGTTTATCACGGCTTTGTATTCCTGTATATCCTTCTGTTTGCAATTCGACGATCCATTTACTCATAATATGTGATCTAAAGGTCTCGGTGGAAATGGTGCTCCTTCGCTGGTGAGCGAGACTAAAGTTGAAAACGTAAATGCCGGCCAAAAGCCAGGACATGACGATAAAATGACATGGAACTTTAAGCGTATTGACCCTGAATTACCAAAATGCAGTGAAAAGATTGTTGAAAGCACAGGAACAGCAGACAGAAAGGAAAGCGATGGCACGAACGCACCCCATCAGGAAAATGCCCTGACTTTGTCCAAGATGGAATTAAGGGAAAATACACAAGCTCCCAAGAGGAGACTGAAAATAGTGCATGCCCACAACACGCAAGGTAAAGACAATCATTTGAAGGGTATTTCGGTTTTCCAAGAATATCCAAAAATACAATATTCCTCTATGGAAGTCTCCAATTTAAACTATATAACGTTGAAAAATTTTACGACTTTAACATGAGTACTCAACATTTTAAAAATGTTCGACAACATGTTTCTTTAGAAAGAAGCAGTGGAAACACCTTAGACAGCCCGATAGCCGCAGAGCAATATTTCCACGAGGGTTTGTTTTCTGGTCCTCTCACGGAAGAGAACATGCGTGATGTAAGTTATATATTCAACACCTAATAAAATTGTTGCTCTCTAAGTTAAATGTAAAAGAGGGGGAGAGGGGAGGGAGGGGGGGGTAAAGTCTGTTTATGAGCCAAGTGGCCCATTAGGCTGGTGCTTAACTCCGGTTTCCGTAGCATGAAGCGACTAGGAGTATTTCTAACTCTCCCTGGATGGGATGCTGGGTGAAAAGAGGCATTGTGAGGGTAAAGTTGTAGCCTAAGAACAAGACACAAAGTCCCAGGCCAGGGTTGTCGACCACTCGATCCGGAGTCAAGCGCACTGACCATGAGGTCACCGTGCCCTCCACAAATTAGATATACAAAATGTAAAAGTTAATATCATACAACTTTCAATTTTTCTCTCTTCATAAGGTTATCAAGAAACTGATTAAAGATCACACGAGGGAAGCACTTAACAACGCTGAAATTTTACGGGATAAAATATCCGCATTAGAGACTGAAAACAAGAGGTTAAAACACAGGGTCGTGGTCTTATTCAGAGCACTCAAGGAAGTAGTTTGCCGGCAGAGGACACAAGAGGTTTGATCACTGGCTTACCAAACGCGTGTTTTTGATACCACAATAAAAATTGACATGTTTGTACGGTACCTTTTATTTCACAACGTGGCAAAGAACTTCCCAGGTCGACTTGGCTTTATGAGCCGAACCTCACTCTGGTGTAATTGGTTCTGAAGGTAGCTTCGGAAATTCTCTACCAGCTGTATTGCCTTAATTAAATTTCTGTCAAAACTTTTGTTTGATTACCATTTATGACACGTTTCTTCCGACTGTTTAAATCCTGCTTCATACTGCCATTTTTGGTTTGTCCTTCCCCTCCTTTCCAAAACGACAGCGATGAAACAAATGGATTTAAATCCGACCTTTCATGAATACATTGTGAATGTAACATATCTTTAGAATTTTTTTTTACAAATTGAAATTTAGTGTGGTACTTTACGACTTTTCAGGTTCTTCCGACCACTGCCCAGACAACTTCGATGCAGAAGAAACCTCACGTGAAACCAAAGAATATTGGATTGGTACAAGCATTACCCGCAGACGCATGCGCACCGTCTCTATCTCCCACTCATAATTTCTGTAAAAAAGATATACTTAAAACTCGTGAGTTGTCCAACGATGTTATAAGCTATGATTCTCTGACCTCTGTTACTGATGGAGCTGGTTCATTCCATCAAAGGGTAAAATCAACTACTACAACTGTTGTTACTGGACTTCATCAACGGGCATCACGTGATGCCACATCTCCTCGAATTCCTAACAGAATACCAAATACCCACACTTCCCCCTTGGGTGGCTTAGCTCTGAATTTCCCCACGATGTCCATCTGCGAAGAGAAGGCGGTTTCTTTAGGCCATCTACCAGCGATCTCAACGACGTCTTGCGCAAATCGAATTAAACATTCACTTGAGACCGTGGCCAATAAAGGATGTTGTACAGTTACAACTTTTTCAACCAAAGCGGTTATGGTATCTTCTTGTAATGATAGCACCAAGGCCATTAAGAATACCGTGCCCCTTCTCTCTCATATTGTAAATGAAGCGGTGCCAATCACTGTGACACCGATGCAAGACCAGCCTCACATTATAAGAGGACTTCAGATTCCCAAAGAATCGAACAACTTAGAAGAGTCTCAGCTTTGCAGTAAAGCAGGAATAGACCAAGTTTTCCCCACGGTTTTCACCCACAGTGGAAGTAGACTAACTTCTCCTCTCCTTGAACAAACGACGAAATCAGATTCTTGTAACGAGTGCTCCCCTCAGAGGCACGGGGTGAGGTTAGTTAATCAGCAGTTTAAAGATACGAAGAGATCCGAAGCAGAGAGCAAACAGGGGGACGAGTGGAAAAATACCTGGAACACAAAAATCGATGGATTAAAGGAGATATCGGGTCCCTTTAATGGGCTGCATAAAAACAATTTCTTTCCAGGAAACCTTCCCCGTGTTTCTCAAGAATGCTGTAAGAGTGATCTGTGTACCGAGTCCCCAAAAACTGGTTGCAACACTTCACAGCAGCTTCCTTCAACGGATTCTAAATTTCCATTTGTAGTGGCCATTCCCAGTTCCATCCCTGGTTTTGATGACAGAAAAAGCATACCAGTTAAAGATGCTGCGTCAGGAAATACAATTTCTCCTCCAAAGCTTAGCGAGGTAACATCCACTTCAGTCTTCATCCCGACACCTCACAGGATATTACCTAACGGCAGTATTGAGGTTAAAAGGCCAAATCCAAGTTGGTATTTCGTTAATCACGACAGAGTAAACAACGAAAAGAGAGCACTGCATCAAATTCCATATATATTGGAAACGCCAAGCTCAAAACTCCAACAAGACTTACCGTCAAAAAGTTCAGCTGCTGTATCTAATCCCTATTGCAGAAGAAGTACTCATGGACAAGTGTTCTTTAACAGAATAGTAGGAGCTGATGGTACAAAAACGGTTTCAAGTCCTTTAAAGTTATCAACCCACGAGGAAGAGAAATATAACTCAGGCATTATTTTGCCAAAGTACGAAAATGGAATACGTAACTCTTCCCGAAGCGACCAACGCACGTTTCCCCACCTGGAGAGAGCTGCCATTTCCCAAGTTACTGAGAGTTTCCCTAATAAAATGTTGACTGTATTCACGTCGGTAAATACAAGTAAAGCCCAAGAAGCGCTTTCTTCAACTAACCCAGGCAATGTTCACAACTTGCTTTCTTCTGGCAAAACCTACAATGGTCGAGAGTGCGACCAGCACACGAGAAAGCCATCCGAAAGCTCCCCTGGCATCCGTTACCATGTTCCTTTCAAACCGACGTTCTTTCCTTATTCAACGAAAGGTACAAAAGCAGAACAACAAGTTCCTTTGATGGGGTCTAATGAGAGATTCGCTCTACCAGTGACCGAACTGCAGGCGCCAAATCCACATGTTATGGCTCAGATACCACAATTTCTGAATGCCGAGGCAAAGTTCGCCAGGAATCAGTATTCTATCTCACCAATGAGGCAGCAAATCGAGACAATGCAACGTAGCGGTAGAGAGTCGATCTCAGATCCAGCGAGACTCTTCTCTTTGCCTGAGAATTCATCTAGAAGCGAAAAATGTACAGATAATTGCTTCGGCGGTACTAGGATGCCCCCTAGTTTTGACAAGGAGCGTCTTCTGTTGCAGCTTCTTGAGTCCAGTCGAGCATCGTTCATTCCACAGCGTGCACCAAGGACGTGTAAAAAGGTTTTATCTACTGACAAGCAAGACTTATTTAGTTCTCAATCAGAGAATCCAGTTCCACAGTCAAGCTATAACTCTGAAATAAGTAATCGTTACGTTCATCTCCAGCCCCAAAACCATATTGAGGATAGATTAAAAAAGCTTGCAAGACCGTCATTATTGGATAGCAGTAAAGGAAAAACAGAGAGTGCTGTCCTACCTGGTAACCCTTCTTCAGACGTAGAAGGTTTCAAAGAGAGATCATGGAAAACAAAATGTTCCAAAGCAGCTCAGTTGGAACTATCCAGTTCATGCCAACGATACCTCAATCAGCTCAAAAATTCTACTGGACTTCCAACTGTATGTCATCAAAATACTGTCAACTCAAATGCTAAACCTACACCGCATTTAGAAAGTTGGGAAATAAATATGAATGAGAGTTTGCGTGCTTTCTCATTTCCATCTCCAGGTAGTCTAATGACGCCAAAAACGAGTCAACAACATGAGACTTGCAGTGAGCAGCAAGTGAATCTTAAATCACCAAATGTACAGAAGAGTAGAGAGAACGACAATCATAAACTTCAGAAACCTCTCTGCGTCTTCAATCACGACAAAAAATTCATCAGTACGCACCAGCAACAAGTAAGAGTCTGTGAACAACAGCAATTTCCTCACATTAAAAACTCGTCAGTAACTAAAGAACAAACTCAACGTCCGAAGCAAAGCTACCTGTAGAGAGCCGTCATTAAGGTAAAGATGCAAGCAGTAAGTTGCAAACGCATGTACCACGCCTACTAAAATAAGCGCGTAAAATACTCATGAACGGAAGGACGATGAATTTGAGATCGCATTGGTTTTTCTCTTTCGATTTTGCGCCCAGTTCACACCACAGTGGCGATTTTGGGTCCAAAAAACGGCTTTTATTGAAATTGATACCAAAGTTCAGCGGCCGTAGTAGTATTTTGTTTTTCCAATCCATTCTAACTGCTAAAGGCAGTGAAATTATTGAAAACATCACTAAAATAATGGTGAGAATAAAAACGTTTTTTTGTAAAGGCTTAGCACAAGGGTCCGATAACAGAGTTAAACGAAACTATCGTTAGAGTTCTTTTTAGTGTCCCAGAGAATTGCCTTTGTATGGAATAAAACCCTAAGTGGAAAGTATGTTAGGATAGTTAGGAAAAAAAAGAGTTTGTAGATCTATTAGAATGGCGTTTTCACCAATTTTCTAATTTTGAACGAGTATTTTTAACAAAACAGACATGTTATGAGGTACTTCCCTTGAGGATAAAGTAAAGATCTTAGAGAAAATGCTTCTGAAAATCGATTTAACATTAACTGGAAATACATTTTTTTAATATTATACTATTTGCCCTGCAGAGGTCGTAATCAAGTGAGAGTGTGTCAGACTAATCCTTCAAGATTATTATAATTAAACGTGTTTTGTTGATGGAGTATTGTTTTACTACCAGCTTATTAGGTCTAAAACTTTTGTATGAATAGAATGGATGAATGGGATAAGTAGGAGGGGAATGAAGGATCGTCGGAGCGCAGAATCTGAAGGTCTGAATTTTGATTCCTCGTGGTGACTTAGATTTTCTCTTTGTCCTACGCACGTGACAAGCGAAAAAGCATATTTCTTTGTAACATTCGAACACTTTATTGTCAAGAACAAAGTTTCCATTGATAATGTTGTTTTTGGTGTTTTTTTCTGCGTGATAAATCTTTGCAAACGTTTTGTTGCTTTAATGAAGCTGAGTACTGGTATCATTTACAAGCTAACATTATGAATATCAAAGCGATCTTTGTGCTAATGAACACTCCTTGAGCAGTAATAAAATAACGCCTGAAAAAAATTCAGGCCTGTACGGGATTTGAACCCATGACCGCTGCGATATCAATGCAGTGCTCTACCAACTGAACCAAAAAGCTAACTGGGAGCTGGTCATTGTGTTGGCTAACATGAATTAATATCAGTGAACACCCCAGAGATGAGTAGTACTTACCTACACCTATTTAGGTTGAGTTTAGAAAATTCTCATACTTAGTATGGTTGCGAAGTGTTTACAAGCCGTGTGTGGTCTGAAAAGGAGGTTTCCGTAGGACAAACACTCAAAACAACAACTGTCCATTTTTCAGGGAGTCAGTTTCAGTAAGGACTGGGTTATTCCGTCCCTGTGGTCTTTACAGGGTTCCACCTTACCGAAACCCCCTCCATTGAGAAACCATCCCCAGGACGTTGAGTGTCTGTCCAAACGATAAAGATCATTCCTTTTTTAGTGACGTCCCTCTTACTGTATCCGGTTTTGTGTCTTAGTATGATGGAATGAGGATGTAACGTTCACTACTCTGTTGAGGCAGTCGACTGGGAATTGCATTCGTATCTTTAGATTTTTGTTATAGCCTTTTGTTGCTCAACAAACTCGGAATACTAAAGGACCAATAATTTAATGCTTGCCTAACGGGGTCACCAACAGTAAAGGTTGGCCGCTGCTGTAACACCGCTTGCCCGGAAGGGCCATCCAATGCTATTCGCTCGAGTTTTCACCCCGCTTCTTTCGTCCTTGGAGAATTTCCACAGTGATCATGTTTAGAGGTTTTATATTGTGGTGCTATTTTCGAGATTCGAGATCAAGTAGAATTTATCTTCGAAGGAACAGTACAACTCTTGAGGAACTAAACGTTTTCTACCATAGAACCCAACAGTACCTCTGTATTTCCCCAATAGAGGTTTTGCATGGCAGCTATGTTGCATGGCAGTAACAATGAAAATATTTTGCATAAGAAAGAAAATTTTTTCCCATGGGAAAAATAATCTATTGTTCCTGCCATGCAACATGGCTGCTGTGCAAAACCTCTATTATAGATAAAAAGGTCCAGATAGAAAACCAACTGTAAAGAAGAATTGTGGTCTCTAATTTATTCCTAAAATAAACACAAAAAACCTGGTGATTAAAGTAAGAGATAAATACCGAAAACGGAGGTATTAATTCATAGACATCCCGAGGGCCGTACGGGTCGAGGGATGTCTATGGATTGATACCGACTTTCGAGGTATTTATCTGACTTATTTGATGATATTATTCATGAGGATCTTTAGAGACGATTCTTTCTTCAAGGGGCCAAACACCAGCTGATTAGAACGGTCACACCATTGTCGGATCAAAGCAGATACAATGAAAGCAACCTGATGCATGCTTTTCTTACAGGACTATGAAAGGTTGTTGCGAATTACTTCGTGACAAGCGCTAAACTTTTTTGTACTTTGATATTTTGGCGAGTCCACAAGGGACTTAGCATTGCATTTTCCTTTTTTTTTTTGTTTATGTGTTCTATTGTTTTATATTATGCTTTTGTTCTTGTTTACTAGTTTTTCGGTAAATGTGTACGAATGTTCCCAACGACTCATTTCTCTGTTTTTGTGCTGTCGTTATGGACTGCATGTATAACGACGAGGAGCTTTTTCTTACTCAAAATAAGAAATATTACAACACAATTTTAGTATTGATTCTATTTTAGACGGCCTAGTTGCTAGTGATGAGCCTGCTCCACGAAATTCGTGCGCGGAAGAATTAAAGCAAGTAGTGACTGAGGAAAGCATCAAGGATGGACGGACGAACCCATCGAATTTCCCAGAAGCAGTAAGGAAGATTTTGATCGTTGACGATGAAGAACTTGAGAAGAGGAAGGAATCTCGAATACCGCCAAATACAAGAATAAATACATCGTGGGCAGTTCGTACTTGGTCTGAATGGGCAATGGAGCGAAACAGAATGATCCCTGAATCGAGGGATTTAAATCCCTCATTTACAATCAAATTCAATAGACTATTTTTACAGTTGTCTGCTTGGTGACCTAGCCTATGAAAGGCAGCGAGGCTGGAGGTGACCTTGCTTTGATACAGACCTCTCTGCTTTTGCCATGTAAATGCACTTAGTTAGCATTAAAACAACTTCATTTACACAACAAAAGTAGTGAGGTCTGTATCAAAACCAGCTCACCTCCAGCCCTCGCTGCCATTCAAAGGCCAGGTCACTGAGCAGACAACGGTTAAATGGTCTAATCATCAGCCCCGCTCTTCCCTGTTACATTATCAAGCCCTCCCCGGACTTTCAGTTTGTTAATATTCATCAGGGTTGTAAGTTAAATAAAGGTTGTTGAGTAACAAAGAAAATGTGTGAATCATGGAATAAAGTAATAAAGTAATAAAATCATGGAATAAAGTAATAAAGTAATAAATAAAGTAAGAAATGACATTTATCTCAGTATAATAAATGAAAATAAATCAGGCTAGACGTCAATTATTTTATTTTGCACTCATACACAAAGTATTCACTTGTGGTGACTTCTTTGATATATCTAAAGGTTATGAGATAAACTCGATTCCATGCAACATCGCGAAAGATTACAAGAGCTCAGATAATTCACGCTGCATACAACACTATAATAACTGGAATGTTTATGCTTTACTTGCAATCGACAAAATCTTCCGCCATTTAAATATTAGGTGAACTGTTGGTAGTTCTTTTCGACAACGTTACAGAAGAAGAAGAAGAAGAACCTTTATTGATTTATACCGCTCAGGGTAGCCCCTTCAGATGCAAAAAGCTGTCCGTTATCAATAGGAGCCCTGAGCACAACAATGTACTAAAACTATAGTATACATATGCATTACACTGATACTGATAATAATATAGATAGAAAACTATGTACTAAAAAAAATATTTATAATTAAATAAATACGAAATACCATGAAGATATAGACAGGTAAAAACAAGCGATATAATATCCCGACGTTTCGGCGACTTCATGACGCCATCATCAAGGGTACAAATGAAAATAAGATTAACAAATGCGAGTTCAAGAGTTACAACTAATTTACATAGGGGAGGTAGCTACACAAATACTTTAGCACGGATGGAAGCCGTTTGCACGTTGAAACTCGGTGTTAATTGAACTCGCATTTGTTAATTTTATTTTCATTTGTACCCTTAATAATGGCGTCATGAAGTCGCCGAAACGTCGGGATATGATATCGCTTGTTTTTACCTGTCTATGTATTACTAAATCTTTGTTAATACCATCAAGATAGTTCGTTAAAAGAGCGCAAACAGTTTGGGTACAACTGTGAGGATTAGACAGCAGATTGTTGTCTTCGTGTCAATATAATTGTTAACGTAAAGAGTTTGTTAATAAGCTGCTTCGAATCGATTATGGCTTGACTGACACTGCGATATTCATTATCATTTGGTTTTGTGAGTCAACCTTTGCACTGACGTGCTGTATCTTTTAAGGAGGCACAGACTAACAGTACCGTTCCAGTCAGTGTCTTTGGCTGTCTTCGCTCTTCT
The DNA here is from genome assembly GCF_964205215.1 of Stylophora pistillata. Classification (NCBI taxonomy): domain Eukaryota; kingdom Metazoa; phylum Cnidaria; class Anthozoa; order Scleractinia; family Pocilloporidae; genus Stylophora; species Stylophora pistillata. The sequence continues at coordinate 14,333,009 of NC_142528.1, read as the reverse complement.
CTGCTCTTATCATTAATATCAATATTATTTCCGGCTGCTTTATACTTGGACGTGTTCATTTCTTGATCCTTGAACATAGATCCTTGAACTTTGGGTTCCACTCAGAGGTTTAAGTATATCATCTCTCATCGTTGACCATTTTAGTGGTGCAAACCGCTCTTGAGGAGATGTCGTAGGACATATTCCTCTCTTGTTGAATGTTATAAGATCGTGTTTGGCTTATCACACTTGGATTTTGAGGAATTCTTTGAATTCGCAAAAGTCAAATCCACTAGGGCGAATCACTCGTATAAGCTTTATTGTAAATTATCTAGAATTAACTGTTTCAAATATTCTTTTTTTAACAATGTAATTAGTCATTGGAATAATTTACCTAGTAATGTTGTTGAAGCCGGTAGCCTAGAACTTTTTGAATGTAAACTTAAATCCTTTTTAAAGCTATAAATTTATGGGTTTTTTTTGTTTGTTGTAGTTTTTAGGAGAGTTTTATTCATAGGGTTAACCTCTTGACTGTCCCTTTCAAATTTATGTAGTTATATACGAGTTTGAATAAACATGTATGTTCTGTTATGTTATTTTACGTTAATCCTTTCCCTGAGGCCTTGAATAAAACGAACAATACAGAAGGCCTTTACATCACCTTAACGCTGCTGTAGTTCTCGTCGAATTTCCTTAGATTTTGTGACGAGAATCCTTCACCAATGCAATTTGTAGAAATTAAGATAATGAAGACCTTCAGCGGCTTCTCTTTCATATTTTTCGTGCTCTTCATCGAGCTCGTAAACACTTATCCTCTCACGAGATATGAACTTAGACTTACAAAGGCCCGCATCAGCCAAGCTTTAGACCAGAAAGCAATATTAAAATTATACCGGCATAGATCAAGAGAACTGCTTGGTTTTCTAGAAGGAATCCTTTACCATGAGAACACAAACACTAGTGGATCATGATGAGAGTTAGATGGCAACATGTAAAATCCTCCACGACGTTACCTCGACTCAAGATTACAGCCTCTATATTGACAAAATAATTAAATATTCCTAAAATTCTGAGTGTCGGCACTGTTGCTGAGTGCCAAATATCTGGGGCACTTGTCCTCTCACGAGATACGAGTTTAGGCTTACAAAGGCTTACATCATCCTCAACCAGAGTTCAATATTAAAATGAAATCAGCAACACGTAAAATCCTCCGTGATGTTATGGCTTTGTCTCGAGATTCGAGCCTTTATATTGACAAAAAATTAAATATTCTTTGAGTGTCGGCACTGTTGCTGAGTATCAAATATCTGGGGCACTTTTCCTTTCTCGCGATACGAGCTTAGCCTCACAAAGGCCTACATCAGCTGAAACTACCGGAGCAATATTTAAATGAAACCGGCATAGATCAAGAGAATTGCATGGTTTCGGTAGGAATCCGTTTGTATGAAAACACAAACATTAGTAGAGCATCGATGAAAGTTAAATGGCAACATCTAAAATCCTCGATAACTTTACTTTGTCTCAACATTTGAGCCTTCATACAGACAAAAGTATGCTGCATGGAAATGGAATCTGCGATCCTAAACAGTTCATTGTACAGTATTTTGCTTTGGCATGAAACCAAGAGAATATAAACAGCTCATAATCTCTTTGTAAACTCAAAACAATATCAGTCATATCTACCTACCTTTGTTTTCGACAAAGATAAATGACTCGTTGCTAGGTAATGAACAGCACAGTTCAAAATAGAAGCCTCTGGTAATGTACTTGGAAGGTCTTAAATCTATGGTATAGATTACTTTAAGACGAAAAAAAAAACTGTGATCCTCAAAGGATTTAATGGAAGTTTTTGGAGAAATCGACGTTGCCAAGAAACGCACCAATATGGGAAAATTTAGAAAGAACTGTATCCATGAATTCATCAGAGATTTTTGTTTAAAGACTACTTAAAATTCAACAAACGTGACGTGATCAATGGCCAAGGACTCAAAGGAAGTTCCTGGGCTAACAAAATCCGAGAACTGAGTAAAAAGGTTTTCTATGATCCTTTGAAAATGCAAGAATGGGAACTTCCAGTCTAATTCATTCCAATTTGAAAATTATGTTTCTTTTTTCACAAGTAAACTTATCTGGATTCTATGATGCATGACCAAAAACAAATCATTTCGACAAGTGCTCGACTTTTCATAAGGTTATCTAGAATATACACAGAAATAGTAGATGTACATATTGACTTACATGAAAACAATAAATTATCACACACTGAACCAAACCGAGCTCGTGACCTTTCGAATATACCTGCAAGCAGCTTAGTGCCGGTCTTCTGCTTTCTGTTCACGGTCCTACACGTGTAGCTGTAGAATACTGAGAGGAAAGATGAAGTTCTTTCACGTAAGCCCGGCGGGAAACATGTTTTATCTTTCAATCAGAAAAGCGTTTTGAGTCACAAGAAATTTGACTCATTTAACCTCGATTTCACAACTGCCATCGGCGGCAGTCGACGAAGTTTTTAAGATAAACCAAACATTATTTCTTTCAAATAAATATTTCCGGGAGTTAAAAGAACGCATTATATGGATTGTCGATGTGCATCTTGCCCCTCTTGTTTGCAGACAGACAGATTTTAATCACTTGTTCATTCCAGCCTCATCAGTCCCATAGTTTAGTTATCTGATGACACGCGGTCAATGATTCACAGAAAACTCAGACTAGACATTCGTAGTTTCTGATTACCGATTGACTGCTGGTAAATTGTTTTGGTTTGCATTTGGATATACGTGAGAAAGCCAAACCGAAGTGTGCTAAACTGTCGACATTTTTCAATTCATCTCTCTCGTCTGAGTATATATATCAAAAAAAAAGTTGCGTGACTAGACTTGTATGTTAGTGACAATCAACGACCCAAGAGGAATTTCCTTTAAGACGAGACACACACCGAGTTAGTTAATCAACTTCCTTTCCCCTGAAAAACATCCTCAAACAAGCCTACTTACTCCTTTATTGTAGATGCAGCGGTGCTTGAACGACTCAGCCTACCATTAGATATAGCTTCAAAAAGATGCATGGTTAAGGGAGTTATCGGTTGTTACAGTAACGGGGATTAAAAGAATCTCAAAATTTTAAACATGACATTTCAATGAGTGTGGATGATTTTCGTAGAATGCAAAGTTACGTGGACACACGAAACGTGGCTGGTTGATTATTAAATTACATTCACTGGGACCGGTCATGAGAGATCCAAGCCATCAAAAACTCTGGCCGTCCTCCACAATTAAGAGCTTAAAAACCGCAATTGCCACGATACAATTACCATTCTCAGAGCTATCGTATTTCCTCATTCAAGGTACTCTTTTGTGTAAAAGCCTGAGGACCGACGGATGAGGTTTTTTTTATGCGAGCTTTTTTCCGCAACCATTGCATCCCTATAGATCTATTTCTCTTTCAGCTTGTCAGTTCATATGATACGATTGATGTTCAAACTGTCCAGCGATGCAAGCTGAAAGCTATCTGGGTAAACACATAACGAATAACTGACAGGAGAAAAGGAAACTGAGAAGATGTAGCGTCTCTAACATAGAGGATGTCTGAAAGTCCCGCGGGATACTTATCTGAGAGGCAACACACATTCCAATTTCCCGTTTTCCGCCTATGGAGTTTTTCCTTGTCTAAAGTGAAACATAAAACTACAACTCACATCCGGCTACAGCTTACGACATCTTGACATCTGTCATTTGTCGAATTTAACCGTATCCTTTTTGTATAACGGATTGCATAACTTCTTAGTAACCCTCAAGCAACGGCAAGCGTCATCTCAGAGATTTCAAAAATTTCAAGAGCAGTTCACAATCCGCCTCGGAACTGTTAACAAACCAATTAACTGGTAATTTAAGAATGGTGACGAGAAAATGAGTCCCCTTTCAGGCGTGTATAGATCTTTGACGTCTTTTACATATTAAAATTTTGAGTGGTGACTTATTAGGACAAAATGGACCGGTTCTATATAATCAGAAAGCGCCGTTCCTCAGTTAGTAACTGTACTTGTTTCATCTTAGCTCCTTTTCTTTTCACGGCATTTTTGTTTAGCAGATGTGGGTCATATGGATCTGAGTTAGAATTCTAAGCACATGCGCCTGAAATTGTTTTTATCGATTCCCCTGCGCTGATGAATTTCAGAGTGATGTGTCAGGCAAAGTCCAGCTTCAACGTGGTTTTAGGATTAGCTTTTCGTTAGACTGATAAAACGACGCGTGAAACTTCCAAGTGAACTGTTGAAACTATCCATCTGATGCTGAGTGCAACCTCTAAATTAAAGGGGTAATGAAACCAGTAAACTTTGTTCCCACAAAAATTCTTTGTTGTGGAGATTCTGATACAATTATTAAACCATATTTAAAATTTAAACGGCAGTTAGTATATATATCTTATCAGACGTTTTGTTGTGTAGTATGCTAAGTATTTTTACGAGTTGTGCCGTATTCTGACGAGCCTGTGGGGCGAATCAAAAGACAAATAACGAGTAAAAATACTCAGCGATACGACAAACCAAATCGTCTAATAAGTTATTTATTATCGAACACGCCAAATTGTTATTTCAGAGCGGGCGAATTTCGCGGATAGTTATTTACGGGGAGTGCGTGACAGGTATGCGAACGGAATTGGCGCGTTGTGTTGCTGTTTCTATTTTTTTCAATAAATGATGAAATTTCATTGTCGTCTAATTGCTTTTCTTCGTTCGATATATCTAAAATCGAATAATAACAGATAGAAAATTCACTCAAAAAAAGAGAGCGGGGAATCTATCAGTGTTCACTTTTTATTCCTATCATTTTCTAATCTTTAAACTCCCAAGACCTGATTGTTCATTCTCCCCTCAAGCTGTTACACATTTCTTTGTAAATAAGTTAATTGGTGTTTGCGAGGTCAAGATAACAACTTCTACCTGACAGGTGTGAGTATTCTCATTTCTCTGTTTCCTGGATAATGAAGAAGTACAGGGGCTGCCGGTACAGGGTTAAAGGAGATGTTATATGTTAATCATTTCTTGGAGTTTATCGAGGGTTTTTATAGCTAGACTGTTTATCAATTTAGTTGACAAATTTTCCTCATGACGCAAACAAACCGGGACTACAGTGTCGTGATTTTGAAAATTTATATGAATTTGCAATCTCTTTCCTGACAGCAATATTGAAAACTTAATTTAATCCAAAAAAAATTACGGGTTAGTAGAAAGGGCTTGGCCACTTGGTATGCAAATTATTTCCCTCAACAACACAAGATTAATATTTGAGTGAACCTAAATCGACGAAGACACACTTGTCTGGTTATAAATGGTTATCTTAGGTCTACCCAGACACATCCTTAGCCTTTTGACATCAAGGAGTGACCAGCACCCAGTTTCTACTGACAGTATCACTGCTGAATCACACATTAACAAAGGAAATGATCACCAAATAAAAAAAGGCTCTTGATTGTTCAACAAAGTCTCCTTATCTGCACCTTAAGAAATGCATAGAGAACAGTATGGAGTATATACATATTGATGTTAGGGTGACAGATCTGATCTTCCATTTTCTTTTGATAAATGTTTCACCGATCGAGGAGTCGATCTCGAGTTATAAATCGTTTCCTATATCTTCACACCCAAAAGCCTCCGTTAGTTTTTAACACTTTAATTTCTTTGATAGTTAAAGCGAATTCCCAAAATTATCTCAGTTTCACGTATCTTATCAAAGCGATGACGGCTGGATGAAAGAAATTTGTACTCAGAACGTAGGCAGTTTTTGCCTACGTTCTGAGTACAAATTGGAGAACATACATATTGATGTTAGGGTGACAGAGGGTTAAGATTTGATAACTCTTCCATATTCGTACAAAGTGCGACATCGTGCAAATCGCGCATGCGGAGTTCTTTACTTGTTTAACACCATTTCTGTGCATTCTATCGTTTCAATCTCGGTTCCTATTTCGAAAATTGGGTGGCCTACACAATTGCAACAACAAGATGAGGGGGCAGAGGAATCCTGGTTTCAAAGACTATCCTCTATTTCTAGGGTATTGCTATCTAACTTAATATTGCTATTTAACTATATACATGAGATAAACCCGCACACTACATCAAATTTCACAACTTAACATTTTGTGTTCAAGTGACACAGATGAAAACATCTTCAGTACATAAATTCGGGTAATAACCAGATGGAATATCATAGCCTCAATAGTGGGTTTCACCTACAGTGGTCTCCTTTTTAAGGAGCGGAACTTACGTGTTTTGTTTTCCTAATGAAAGACTCAACGGAATTCTACTCTTTTTCTTTTGTAAACAATGCGTGAATAGAATGAAATTTAAAAGACAGAGCTCTCCAGATTATAATTACATGACATATAGATGGGAAACAAACATACAAGCTAAATAGGTGTGCTATCAGTAAAAGTTTACCCATAGCGTTGAGATCGAAGGAATACCCTCGTAAAAAAATCAACAAGAGGCCGGATGAGGTTCGGAAACTGTGTAATTCAAAGCAAACGACGAATTTATGCTTAACAGTTATTCCGTGAGCAAAAGATAAAATTCTGACATGAGACATGTCACATGAAAACCATTTTTAAGCCGGGCTAAACTTTCTCTAACGTCACGTCACGTCACGCAAGTTCTTAATTCATATCTATGAATAAAGGCTGATAGTTTCGAAAGAAACTGTTTGGGGCTGCGTCGGTGGGAGTAACGAAATAATTTGGATATATCAACAAAGTTGAAATGGTAAATTGGCCACCGTAACGATTACAAAAGCTGACGTTTCGAGCGTTAGCCCTTCGTCGGAGCGACGACGAAGGGCTAACGCTCGAAACGTCAGCTTTTGTAATCGTTACGGTGGCCAATTTACCATTTCAACTTTGTTGATATATCCAAATTACTTAATTAATATTGTCATCAACTTCAGAAAGCGAATCACGCATAAACTCTCTTGTATATTTTTTAGCTCATCGCTCCTTTTTTCTTTGTAATTTTATCTTAATCATGCTGTGGCGATTTGTTTGGTGTTTTTTTTTTCGGCAAAAATGGATCGTTCGTGCGGTAACAAGCCAGACTGGCACGCAAGAGCAGACCCCGACCATTACTAAATCTCGAGGCTTTTAACCGACTGCCACCTGCCCCCACGTGACTACTTCGCTAATGGAGGTAAATGAATCTCATAACAGACTTTCCCTGAAGCAAAATTAAATAATTCACCAGGCAAATAATCAGCTAAAACTGCGTTGGGTGTAGCTAACGTAAATATTTTGAGCATGTGCTAAAACACGGACGTTTAATTCTGGACGATAGACGATGGACGGAGAAAACGATGGATAAAATGCCCCTATTAGCGTCAAATTTTTCACACAATCTTTGGTAAAGGACTTTTTTCCTAATATAAACACTGTTTTTTAATTTGGAAGTAAAGACTGCGACAAATTTAACCCCTACGTGGGCATATAGTACTCTGTCTAACGTCCAGAATTCAGCGTCTGCGTTTTAGCACATGCCAATCTACTGAGCTTGTTTGCTTGTTTTATAATCGAATCTGATTTAATCCGAGCCACCCGTTAATCCATTCTTATAATTCGCCCAAAGGGGGTCAAGTCACTCGCCCCTTAGATAACGCAGGGATAACTATGGATAACGAAACAGATTTTTCTAAATGCTTGACTGTTAAATACCTAAACTACCTTTGTCCAGGGATCTTATTTCATCAGCAGCATTTCAGAATGAAAAGCTATGATCAGAAATTCTAACTTGACCATAGGTCTCGCAGGGTTGCTCATGCAGCTACAATCATGACGTTTGCGGAAAAATACAAACAGTTATATTGAACTTCTCGCTGTCTGCTGTCGGCCACTTGTGCACTGTAACACTTTTGAACGAAAGATATTTTTTATTTTACACAGGGCTGTTTCATGAAATAGAGTTAAGTTGGGAGCATTCACTTTTGCCATCACGTGTTATTAAACGTCATATTCAAACTCACTGCTAAATTTAGTCTGGCTACCGAGGCTGCCGAAATTTACAAATAGGGCCAGTAGTTGTGCCATATTCTGGCAGAGAAAAATTCTAATTGTTACAAAGAGGCTTAGGCCTGTTAAAGGACAATTTACCACTTATATTATAAATTATCTGAACAAAACTGTTATATCTTCATATATACCTTTACATAGTGGAAAACTTATTCAGTGGATGTGTAGTTCATGGTGGCAGCGTCCCAGCTTTAACTAATACACAACACTGCACCATTAACAGACCACTTTCAAAAATGGCAGGCATGATTTCACGTACTATTCTTTAAAACCAATGTAACCAAACCTTCCAAGCCTCGTAATTATGTGTCAAACCTAAAAACAATTCACTCAAGCTGCGTTAAGAAGATTAATTGGCATGCAAATCAAAGAATAATGATCATGCCCGCTATCTATACGAGGAGCTCAAATACTCAGTTGTAAGAGAAGAATAAGCCGCATTTAAAAACTCCAAACATGGTACGTATATCATAAGAAAAAAAACATAATGCGATTCGCCCCCATAAGAAACTTAGCCCTGTTCAATTCGTCTTTCGTTGAGCGTGTAATCCATCTTTACGAACATTTATGCGGTCACTTTCATTTAACTGCGACGAAATCAAGGTCGGCGGAATTTCCATATCTTGTAAAAGACCTTGGATATGACATTGAAGCTGTCGAACCAGTACTTCAAAATTTGCCATTATTCTTATGGGAAAATGTTCTCTTGCAAATAAGTAATAACTTAGGAAAACCTTTCACTTGACAACTGTTTTTCTCTTTGCCACTGAACGTTAAAGAGGTAGAAATGTCAAGCTGGCATGCTAATGAAGAATATATCCACATACTCCGGTTCTAAAGTGGAAGAAAAAAAGATGTGTACTTTCGGTCTGCATTTATTTTCTGCAGCTTGTCTGTGGTTAAGGATAAGTTTTCATTCTCTAGCTGCATCAGTATAGTGTTACGTTCTTACCCGGCATAAGTTACGGATACCACGAAATTTTGACGAAAGTTGCAAGAGCCGCTCTGACTCAGACAAATACCATTTTACCCAGGAATCATTTTCAAACAAAAGAGAAACGCGCAATCCCTCTTGGGTTAGTCTATGTCTGAGACAACCGACAGACACTTGAAAGATGAACACCATAGAGATCTTCTACAACAGGAAAAACACTTCGAACTATAAAGTAGTTGAACAACTCAGAGAAAGACACTAAAAAAATTGGAGGAAATCCCTTTAACGACCTTTCACCGCCGCCGGGCTTACATAATAATAATGAAGGAACAAAATTTCGATTTCTACACTTTGCTCGTGACGTTGTAACATTTTCAACACATGCGTGGCAAACAAACTTCAACTTCAACTTTTAAGTTTTGTTACATATGATCATACATAAATGAGAGTAAGGTATGCCATGGGTAGGCTTAATATTTCTCATTGTCTTGTACATGAATAAGTCTTTGGCTTGTAAATTGACAGACATGAAAGCATAACAAAAAAAGGTTTAAATATTCCACGAGGTCTCAGACAATAAGTTTCAGCTGATGAAGTTTTTATCATTTTGTTTCATATTCAGAAAAACATGGCGGAATACAGTCCATCTCTTAACTGGATTTCATTGAGAAAATGATACCATTTCTGTACGAAAGCGAAATTTTATTCCACCGATTGAAGAGATTGCGCAAGAAGAATTGCCATTAGTTCTTTTGTGGTTAGACAGACGGAAAATTTTACATCGGCTTCCCTGATCATGTTACATCAGGGCAGGTGTTTTTGGCCATTTAATTTAGGAGAGCCTCACTTGTCATGTTTCGTTTGTCAGTGAACGAAAAACTCAATGAAAATTTAAAATTCTCAGTTTCCTACATTTCTTGTTCCTTGCGTTTTAAAAGTCTCTGTTTTTAAAAGCACTTTTTAATAGACTTACGGTCGCCCTTAGACAAACGAAAAGCAACTATATTTCGGCAAAACTTCGTGTATATTGCAACAACTCACGTCGACAAATTACGGACAAGTTTTAAGAGATAAGTTTTGTCAAGTAGATGAAGTGTGGCGTGGCGCCAATGGTATTAGGCCTTTAGCAAAAACGATATTGTTAGTCATAGGGCGGTCACGCATTATTTCAGAAACCAGATCAACTGGTTTAATTAAGTCAAGAATCTTGTTTGACCTGATTACGTCGGCGTGAAAGGAATGTTGCGAATGGTATTGTTTCCCACAAGCGCGTGGTCTTTGAAAAGGACTTTGGCTTTGTGTTCTGCTCTCACGTGAAAGTAGGTCGGAGAAGGTTTAATTTGCAGGTCCATTGCCAGGATACTTAGGAAGTTTGACTGAGTTGTACGTCTCTTCTGAAGTATCAAAAGACTTGATTTAACTGACAACGTGAGAAGGTAAATATTATAAAAGCAATGGCTGAGTGATTTTGCAATTCAAATGATGGCTTTATTAATCACAGCCATAACTGGTCGATCATCGTTGACTCCAGAAAAATTTTAGTCATGTGGAGCGGTCAAACTCCTCGAGGGAAAACTTAACCGTAACTGTGATCATGTGGTCAAACATATGAGGTAAATGTTGGGGACAATTTTGCGATTTAGTTTGTCTTCTTTGTCTCGAATCTATTCATGTCAAAACAAGAGAAAACGCAAATCATCCGAAAATAAGTTGACCACGATAATGCTAAACGAAATACAGACACAAACTGCTAGTCGTGGCTGTTAACGAGAAATATCCAGCCAGCGGCGACTCGTTTCGTTAATCTTTCATTTGCTTCATTGCCTTGACAGATGCTAACCGGTGGCAACCGTAATGAATTTTAAAAATCTCGAAGACTTGCTTTTGTTTTCTCGCTAAATATTATTCACCTCTCGACAAGTGCATATTAGGAATATTTAGCATTTCATTCTTTACTTTGGAATATGGTAACCATACTCCCAGGCACTACCGTAACTAACAACGGAATAAGAGACACGGTTGAGTAGCTAGTGACACGTAAATGAAAGTGGCCTCTCAATTCACCCTTGTTTACTGTATTATCGAACGAAATATGCGCGATTACAACCCAGCGCCGGGCGTTTAGATGGTCTATCGTAGAAGTTAAAACTTTTTTTCTGGTGATATTGCCGTTACTTGATATGGTGTTATAAAATAAACCAAAGTACTAATACTTTTGACAGTCCTGCGTTCAATATGGCGCCGATATTTATGAACCGACCGATTGGTGTAGCGGAAATTCTGTTTCCTCGTAAATGAGTTGACATCTGTCAACCCGGGTGCCCTAGAGTATTCTATGACGTCGTTATTTCTTGTTGTCCGCTATTGTTCGCGTCAGGGTGTCCATCAATTTAATATATATTTTTTTTGGGAGGTTAGAGTTACAGCCATGAATCTGTAATTAGGATGAGAAAAACAATATTCATTTGTTTTCGCCTCGTGAATTTTACGATCACAAGATGACTAATCGATATCGTTCGAACGCCCGCTGCGGTCACCCGGTAATTACTGAATGGAATTCCCTAGAAAAAAAATTTTGACTGGAGAAAAAATATTTGAAGTTTCTAGCCTAGTAGAAACAAACGAGAACATGTTTGGTTCACAAAAATAGAAAAAAAAAAAACATAGACAGTAAGCTGCATCGAAGAAATACTTCAAAAAAACGGGTCGTGCTAAGCGTTTGTTTTGGAAAGGCAATTTCATTAACTAGCAGCATAGGAAATTGCGCCATAGATATATATATATATATAACTGCAGACATATATATATATATATCGTGTGTAACTGATTCAGATCTAAGCCGCTTATGGCTCAATAGTATTACTGAAGAGGTGTTATACTAAAGTCTAGTGCCAGGTACAGAGATGTTACGTGCTAAACGGTGCATGTCCGTACTAGGTACAGCGCAAACATGCTTAGGCCCGTCTTTTGGACTTCGTTCTGGGATCAACAACACGCTATTTTGCATGAAATAAAACGCAAGGATATCATTTAAGTCTTCGAATTGGATGATGATGTATTGCCGCAAATAATTTTTGAAATAAATTGTATTTGACCAATGCATGATGCTGGAAAAGTAACGAACTTGTCCTCACAAGTGCACTGCAATTAGAGCAATTTCAGAAAGCAACAAAACTTGAAAACATTATGACAGCTATCGACAAGGCCCTCCGGATACCGGTGCGCTTCTATCAACTGAGCTTTGAAGCCAGTAACCTAGCGCGAAATCCATTGATTGACTTGTCCTATCCGACAAAGAGAAACCATGCCATTACCACAAACTGCAAAATCCATGTGGTTCTTTGGTAGCGTTTGCAGGGTCTATTCTTTACTTTATATGCCCAAAAACTACGAAGAAATGTCAAGTTTTAATATGTCGTTTCATTTCCGACTTACTGAGATTTACACTGTGACGCGCCATCGTTCGTGGCTTTGACTGGACGAAAGATGTTTTGATGCTTCCAATCTTTAAAATGTGTTGTTCAGTAAGAAAAAAATCTCACTATATATGAAATAAAAACATCATACCTTGGAAAGTGCTTGAACGATTTTTATTCACTCGTTGCGAAGCATCAATAAAATCACTCGCTCGTTTGTTTTGTTTGTTTTTTTGTTATCACGCACCGTACCGCAACTCGTGAATAAAAATCGTTCGCGCGTCTTTCCATGGAATAATTCCTACTTCTGTTCGGTCTGCTAACTTATTTCAAGTTTGAAAATCTACGTTTTGAAATATAAAAACACACCACAGTAAACTGAGATTAAAATGATGCGTGAAGAGGTTCATCCGTTGGTTTGACCTGGACGCACAGTTGTGGGGTGTTTTCAGTTTAATTTTTCCTGTTCCATCGGATTTCCGGTCTCACATTGTACCAGCGCAGTTGTAGACACCTTCAATCCCCCGCAGAGTATTATTTTACTGAATCCCGGAAACCATGTAGAATTTAAATTTTCAATGATTGTCGTCAATATTTTGAAAACATAGTTTGACATCTATAGAGGTAGTTTGGACTAGTCCTTAGCATTAAATTCTTTTCGATAAAAACGTAACCTTACTTCGACACAAGAGTTTCCATTTCAGGCGTGCTGATCATCGTTAATATGTGGAATAATTTGCCTAAAGATATTGTACACGCAGGATCATTGACTTTATTTCGTAACAGACTAAAGATTTACATGAATATTGATTGAGATGATGGTAAACAGTTTTTAATTATCTGTATATAATGTTTTGATCTTTTTATTCGGGGAATCTTTTATATAGGGTTAACCTCTAGAATATCCCCTTTCGAGAGATACTTTTACAATTTTTATTTTCCTTTCTCTTGAATAAAGTATTGTATTGTATTGTATTGTAAATCATTTTTACGAACATTCTAGGCGATACTTACACTTACTTTAAATTTGTCTACAAAGCATAACTTGAGTCGAGTGCATGCATAAATAGAGCGAATTCGCACAACCGTTCGTTATATGTTAATGAACCGTTCATTATTGGAAAATGAGAAGAATAATTTAAGGCGGTTGTGAACATTTATTCAATCAACCAATGGCTACAGAGGGTAATGATTTTTGTTGGATGGTGGTGACTGCAAAGTAAAAAAATTAACAGAAAGGTAAGCATTTTCAAAAGCACCACACGTTTGCGTGCACATCCATTACCTTTAGCTCCACAGAATGTTCTTGGCCAAAAAACCACTTGCTTTGAACAGTCCAGTACTTTCCAACGTGCGTCTAAGGTTCTCTTGAACCGTGACCTGTTTGGACGCGCACGAGTGATCACACCTATTCACAAATCTTTTTCTCATTAGCATTTAGTGCGTGTCCAAACAGGTTGAGCTGAAAGTTCAGAGATATCACGACAACCCTTGGAAAAAACAGCAAATGGGGTATTTTCCTTTTCGCTCTCCAAAAGAATCATTCTGGAGTATTGCTATTCTCTGTCCATGGAAAGCTCTCGTCCGTTGTGGAATGTAAAACTGGTTTTGCAAATTCCAAGAATTGGTTCCGACAATACGTCACCCTGTGCTTCCTTTCATTATTATTTTTTTTAGAAAAAAGGATGTTTACAGATCGTCTGAGACGTGAAAAAAAGTTCTAAAAAAATTAGAAACTATGAGAAAGGCAGTAACCAATATATAATAGGTAGATTTCTCAAAATTTTAAGCCCTAGCGACTCTCCTCGTAGACATCGTACGAAGCACCACCTTAATTTGCATTCCCTGTATCAACAAACGCTGGAAGTACACTTTGTGAATACAGCATTATAACATAACCAAAGTAAAGCGCGCGCTCTGATTGGTCAATTTGGACAGGAAATAGGAAGACGTTGTGTGGTACGGGTAGTTCACAATAATCAGTCGAGATTTATGCAAATTTCGAAAAATTGGTAAAAATCTCGTTTAGTCTAGATGTTCGCTTCAATTAGCTTTTCCAAATCCTGAAACTCACTAGCACTGCGCATGCCTTTCTGTATTGACTTTCGTCTTGCTGAGGACGAATTCTGATAAGAGGTTTTCGTGCATGTGCTTTCCGAAGTTCCTCGAGGGTGTTTTTTTTTTTAACCCAGTTTCAGCATGTACAAAACAGTCATTTTAGCAATTTATTGTTATCTAAAGGCCCATTCCAATCCTTTTTCTTATAATAATCGTTCTTTCGTTGTGTTTAAGGGTTAGGCGGTTCGAAAAATTAGCCTAAAGGTTTTAATTTCGTCATCTGCATATCAATATTTATCTAATGATTTTTTTTTCCTTTTTTTGTTATCATTGCTTCTGTGTAAGTTATTATTTTTCTTTTTGGTGATTGGAGGCAATATTTGTGAATTTTTATGGAGTTGATGACGACATGGGTCACAGTCTGGTTGTTTTATGGCTAGTTGTAGTACAGAAATGACACAAACGTTCTAAAAGGAACCCAAGTGTCCGCATCGACACTGGACCGGGATATTCAAGTGCCCAGTTCATGTTTTCAAGAATATATAAATTCCTTTTTCATTTTGGATTATTATGACTGCTGCTCAAGTTTGAGCCCCAGCTGCAGAGAACGAGCTGAATAAATTAAGTTAACAATGCCAAACCAATTACAAACAGTCCAGTTGCTTTTTGTTTTTGTTTTGTTTTGTTCTTTTGTAATAATGACCTCAGCTTTTATGATTTGAACAGAATTTCTTTGTAGTGTTAGGAGTCAGGTTCATCTTGCATGATCCCACACCATTCACGCGACTCTGGAAGGGTTAACCTGTCGGCGATTGCAAACGCACTGATGGCCCTCGACCGGAACACATGATTCGCCGTAGGTAAAACATTTCTTCGATCACAATTATAAGCACGCGATAATTAATGAGCTATGTCGCCTTGTTGTTTGTGATAATGGCGAACTTGAGAAGTGTTAAGGTAAATTTTTCGCTACTCACGAACCGTGACGGATGTCATTAACTGTTGATTATTTATCTGATACTTCTCTCGACGTAAAAATACTCGCCAGAAGAGGGAGGTTTCATTTATAACCTCATTAAAAAAAGAAAAAATCATGAGCCAGTCATGTCTTGAGATATTATTCATCGGTCATGACCACATCCTGCGACAAAAAATGAGTAGTTTTTACCCCACAGGAAGACCACAAAAACAAAGCGAAACATCTGCTTCTTATTAATTCACAGTGGTAAGAAAATATATTGGATACGTCATAACTCCGCCTCTCACTCGCATGTTTATGTCGTGGTTCAATATCAACCTTCGTTTGAATATTTTTCTTGTTTACCATATGAAACCATGACGTTCTCCGAAAAAGGCAAACGGAAAAAGCTGTCCTTGTCGTCGTCTGCTTTCAGCTGTTTGTTCGCTTCAGTGAAAAGTGTTTGATTGATTGTCCTGTTAAG
The DNA here is from genome assembly GCF_964205215.1 of Stylophora pistillata. Lineage (NCBI taxonomy): Eukaryota > Metazoa > Cnidaria > Anthozoa > Scleractinia > Pocilloporidae > Stylophora > Stylophora pistillata. The sequence goes on along the minus strand of NC_142528.1, from coordinate 14,317,131 downwards.
GTAATTTATGGCTTATGCTACTGATCATTGCTGTAAAGTCGGATCCGTAAAAGTCAAGCTTGAGCGCTGAGTATCATCTATCATCGTAGTTTAACTCACCCCTCCCTAAGCACGAGATAAAAGAAACGATCTAATGAACGAAGCAAGAACATCTATTTTGGGCGTACAATCATTGGTTGATTGCCGGTATCAAAATCATCGTCAAGTCTCGCGCATGAACGATATTATAAATTGCTTTTCAATCCTTAGTCCTACTCATGTCTCCTTATGGTGTCGGGGAAAGAAGATTTCTTTTCCATTTCGTCCGTAAATTGTGTCATATGTGGTCATTCTACACAGGAAGTTACACAGAAATCTCTGAGGTCGTCGACAAAAACATGAGATTTCCTGCGTTGTTTTTTGAAGCTCAGTTGGTAGAGCGCTCAGCTGGTTGCTGTTGAGGAGACTGGGGTTTGAACTTCCTAAAGGCTTGAATCCAATCTTTTTACCATAGATATTACTGTTATTGCAGTTTGAATATGACCAGGCATTCGTCAATCGTCATCTACAAGTCACCTATATTAATTCACCTCAGGTTATTGTTCGTAGTAAAGTGTAATGCCACGAAACCCTGTAACCCCTAAGAGTCACTGGCATCTAATTTCTTCTATCCATTTTTTTTTTTTTTTTTTAATGAGTGCGCTAGGAAGGGAGAATACTTTTGAGATCTTTTATCATAATTGCTACTTGTAAATATGCTTTTAATCATCAATTTTGTTTTTAGGGGGCCGCTAGAGAGAATACTTTTTATGGGAATTGGTGTCACCCTCTGAAATAAACTGAAGGTTTACAACATTACCCCTGAGTCACACATCAAGGTCACGAGAATTAAGTAACAGATCACCAACTAAAGAAGCTCTTGATTGTTAAACAAATTCTCCTTGTCAGCACCTTAGGAAATGTATAGAGAACAGTATGGAGAATACGCATACTGATCTGAGGAATGCATTTATGGTCGCTGACTGCAACATAACATTACCTTTTTGACAATGAACTTTGCAATATTTTGTTGACCTCTTTAAAGTGTTCACCTATCAGTCCATTTGAAGTAGAGTTATGAAAGATGTAGGTTTATTTTCCTGGCTCACACCTGTTAACATTTATATTATTTAGCGGAAAGACCGCCTCTGAGAATAGAAAAAAGTAACAAAAACAAGAGACCTTTGTTCAAACTGGTAGCTGACACAAAAAGAATCTTTCAGAGACAACTGACGTCAAGGAAAATAATTCAATACTTGTTTGTTGCGAAACCGGTTTTTATCGCGACAGGTGTGGAAGCACAATTATCTCATTAAAAATTTAATGGAATTGTCTGATAGAGCTGCGCACCAATTCTTGAAGCAAAATGTCTCCTCAAAGTTTATTGAAATATCTTCATTCATCGAACGTTCTTCCCTAACACTAATCACAGGGAAATTTGAAGACACATGGCAAGAGATGGGATGTGATGAGTTTGATTTAAGGTTAAAAATCTGTCTTTAATTTGTTTATCCAGGGAAGGAAAATGGAGGGTGACGAAAGACCAGAGAAACGAAGGTAAAAAGTCGAAGTATCTTTTAACATGGTGTTACTAAACTCAAATTTTTCTTACATCTTTGATAAATGGAATGCAAAGAAATATCTTGGATTTTTTTGCCACTGTATTGTCATGCCATTTATATTATGCTCTTGAAATATTTCTTGTTTACAAATTAATACGTAAATTTATGAGAAATTTATCTGTTGTTGACTACTTCATAAAAACTGCATTAGTTCTCACGTGGGCTTCTTTAGGGTCTATGGGATCCGTTTCAATCAGAATTTTGTAACATGCCTACTACCCCCTAACTTGCTAGTCTAGTATAGACCTCTCTGTCTCCTGTCGTAGGTTGGGCATCCTCCCACCTTCACCTGTATTTCGAGGGCGAATTATCATGATTTCAGCGGCTATTAGCGATCGTTGCTAATACTATCAAACCACAAAATATGACCGCTTATGACTTAAGCTTTATGGACACGATAATCTTAGAATAATGTAACCTTTCAATTTTTTTTTTTCCTTTTAGAAAGCTCGATGATATCCACGACTTACCCGGTAGGTAACCCTGCAAAGATTATCTTAATTTTCAGCCCTAGCTCCTGATTTCTCTTCACAGTCTTCCCTCCCCACCCCCTCTCCCCCCCTTGATCAACCATTTAAGTCACCAGAACAAAGGAAATAATCGCCTGCCAAAGGAGCTCTTGATTCTTTGACAATTTCTCCACTTCAATACCATATGATATCTATGGAGAACAGTATAAAGAATCTGCATACTGGTGTATAGAGAACAGTATAGAGAATCTGCATACTGATGTATAGAGAACAGTATAGAGAATCTGTATACTGATGTATAGAAAACAGTATAGAGAATCTGCATACTGATGTATAGAGAACAGTATAGAGAATCTGCATACTGATGTATAGAGAACAGTATAGAGAATCTTCATACTGATGTATAGAGAACAGTATAGAGAATCTGTATACTGATGTATAGAGAACAGTATAGAGAATCTGCATATTGATGTATAGAGAACAGTATAGAGAATCTGCATACTGATGTATAGAGAACAGTATAGAGAATCTGTATACTGATGTACAGAGAACAGTATAGAGAATCTGCATACTGATGTATAGAGAACAGTATAGAGAATCTGTATACTGATGTATAGAGAACAGTATAGAGAATCTGCATACTGATGTATAGAGAACAGCATAGAGAATTGTGCATACTGATGTATAGAGAACAGTATAGAGAATCTGTATACTGATATATAGAGAACAGTATAGAGAATCTGCATACTGATGTATAGAGAACAGTATAGAGAATCATGCATACTGATGTATAGAAAACAGTTTAGAGAATCTGTATACTGATGTATAGAAAACAGTATAGAGAATCTGTATACTGATGTATAGAGAACAGTATAGAGAATCTGTATACTGATGTATAGAGAACAGTATAGAGAATCTGCGTACTGATGTATAGAGAACAGTATAGAGAATCTGCATACTGATGTATAGAGAACAGTATAGAGAATCTGTATACTGATGTATAGAGAACAGTATAGAGAATCTGTATACTGATGTATAGAGAACAGTATAGAGAATCTGTATACTGATGTATAGAGAACAGTATAGAGAATCTGTATACTGATGTATAGAGAACAGTATAGAGAATCTGCGTACTGATGTATAGAGAACAGTATAGAGAATCTGCATACTGATGTCTGGATGTGAATGTGAATGGTTTTAAAATCGTTGAGCCTTTTGTTTACCAATATTTGCCTATAATCTCCATACTGTGAAAACTCACTAACAGCATCACGCTGTCACATTAAGGCATATCAAGATGCGGCCAACCAACCTCCAAAGTGAGCATGTAAAGATGAAACAATTTTTAGTGTAATAGAAAAAAATCCGAGCCCCAGATGGGACTTGAACCCACGACCCTCCGTGATCTAGTCGGATGCTCTAACCACTGAGCTACTAGATCACGGAGGGTCGTGGGTTCAAGTCCCATCTGGGGCTCGGATTTTTTTCTATTACACTAAAAATTGTTTCATCTTTACATGCTCACTTTGGAGGTTGGTTGGCCGCATCTTGATATGCCTTAATGTGACAACGTGATGCTGTTAGTGAGTTTTCACAGGTGCTTACCAATACTTGGCTGTGTAGCCGCGCGATGCGGTTCCAGTCGAGGCCCACAAATTGACCCTTGCTCACCATAGAGTCTCCAGTAGCTCAGTGGCTAGAGCATCCGACTAGATCACGGAGGGTCGTGGGTTCAAGTCCCATCTGGGGCTCGGATTTTTTCTATTACACTAAAAATTGTTTAATCTCCATACTGTTCTCTATACATCACCCTAAGTGCTGACGAGGAGAATTTGTTTAACATTCAAAGGGCTTCAGTTGGTGATCATTTCCTCTACTCTTTTGACCTTACTGCGTGATTCGGGGGTAATATTGTAAGAAACCAGATCTTAGTCACCCCCGGGGGTCAAAGGGTCTAGGTGAGGGGGGATAGGGTAGTTATATAAAAGAGCCACGTCACACGCTCCACTTTTGCTGAAATCTAATTTATTTATTTGTTTTTAGATTTGTGACCCTCACAGAGGTGTTCGATACCAAACCGGTTTTTTTTTTTGCGACTGAGTCAGGCCCTTGTTATTAATGATGCAGGACGAAAGTTTCCCTGCCTGCGGAATAATTTGAGACGAGTCGAGGAGAGGTCCACCGGGGGCCTGGTGCCGATTGTGTCGGATCACTTGTAGACCTATCGCCGGCTCGCGTTGCTCAAAGCCTCAAACTTACCCACGGGCGAAGATACGCGCATACTGAAGCGCTAATAATGAAGGCTTACTCAAAGGCTGCTGAATCAGTTCTAGACTTGTTTGTTTGTGTAAATGAGCGGGTCAAACAACCGGAAATTCCTCAGCTCTTATTAACCAAGCGGGAGGTCTGTATGGGAGAATCTTGACCGAGGTCGCCCGTGCAGACCGAACGCAGTGAGGTCTGTACCAGCGACCGAGGTCAAGATTCTCCCATACAGACCGACCTAGCTCGGTTAATAAGATGTTTATTATATGGCTGTGTCTTATATGCCAATTTTTTATATTCTTTGTACCATTTTTTCCTAGATCGGTCCAGATGCCGGTCTAGATGGGAAAATCTAGACCGCTTTCAATATTGATTTCAGCCAATCAAATTCGTGAATTCGGTAGTTCCCAGTCCTTGTGAGACACAGCCATATAATAATCCATAATATTTGCTCAAAAACTGTCAATGGTCGTTTTAAGCGTAAAAAAAAAAACAAAAAAATACAGTTGAAGAGAAAGTCAAGGAAAACGGCAAATTAATTTTGCTCTTTCATGGCCAAGTGGGAAGATATTTCAGTCAAAATTTCAGGATTATTAATTTCAAAGTATTACGAAAGAAAAGTTGGGATCACGTCATAAGGATGTGTACCCGCGGCCTCCGAGGAATCAAAATCAATTTAGCTCTCTTTAAAGAATAAGAATACATAGATATCAAATTAACAGGTGATTTTCAAACTTCAAAGGTGGTGAATTAAGAATTCGGGGAAATGATTTCATTCCTTTGAAGGGAAATAACTGCTCTAATTAGCCTCTGTTTTTTGAAGGCCTCTTTCATTCTTAATGAACTTTTTGTTTGAAGATCGTCCCTTGATTTCAACCGCATAGATAAAAACACTTTTCGTCTTGACCCATGCTTTTGGGCTTGGTTTTGCTTTGATGTACGTATTTCGAGAAACAATCATATGACAGCCACAAAACGAGAAAAAGAAAATTTGAATGGATCAAGCTGGAAAATTTTCACAAAGTCTTGAATACCCACTCTCTGTGATTTTGTTTTAGGACCCATAAAAACCCAATTTCCTCAGGAGCCCGGTTCTCAAGTAAGCTTGGGAGAAGGTAAAAGCAATTTACCTCGAGTCCTGGTCAACAAACTGACCATCAGTCATGACGTCGTCGGGAGACTACGGCGGCTCACGAAATGTTGTGGGAAAAGGGTTACCGCTGAGAAAATGGAAAGTCTTGTTGCGAAGGATGGGTCAAACGCTAACGGAGAGGAAATGACTAACGGGAATCACAACAGAAGAGATAGTGAAAGTTCACCTGAAGAGATCGGATGTAATGAATCTCCAGATAGAGATTGCAAGAAAGGTAAGGGTTGCCGAGAGAGACTTTAATCCCTCAGTTGTGGGCTAGGAACAAAAACAAATCGTCCCTGATAGGGATTCACGCTACCTTCTGTAAAGAGCTTAAGTACTTAATTAACCCTCGTCCACTCTAGAAACTTCTGAAATAGATTTTCATGCCTTATAGGAGACTCACACATAACACCTTTCCTGCATGGTTCTAGCATCAGCATCCTGAGACTGAAACTAAAATACTAAAAGCCATCTTTATGTCAGATTCCTGGAGGATTGGCGTAGTCTCGATTAATCATGCATACTGTAAACATGAAGAATTAAACACAGTAAACACAGAAATTTAACAGATATAAAGAATTGCATGTGCAATTAGTGTGTCATGTAGCAGGCCTCAGGGTTCCCAGATGCTGCTACTTACTCTTAACTTAAAGATCGCGACTTAAACACCACTCGGGCACTAAGAGTGACGTACAGGTGACATACAGATACATAAGAGTACATGCGGCTACATACGAGTGACACACGAGTACATAGTTGCAACAGAACCGCCAGTGTAGGTTGCGCGGAACTGTTTGTACAAGCGCACCTATATCCCCCAGGTACTCGTATCTCATTCGTGTGTCACTCATTGTCACTCGTATGTAGTTCTATGTACTCGTATCTCACTCGTGTGTCACTAGTATGCCACTCGTATGTAGTCCTATGTACTCGTATCCCACTCATGTGTCACTCGTATGTCACTCGTATGTAGTCCTATGTACTCGTATCCCACTCGTGTGGCACTCGTATGTCACTCGTATGTAGTTCTATGTACTCGTATCCCACTCGTGTGTCACTCGTATGTCACTCGCACGTAGTCCTTTGTACTCATATCCCACTCGTGTGGCACTCGTATGTCACTCGTATGTAGTCCTATGTACTCGTATCTCACTCGTGTGTCACTCGTAGATCACTCGTATGTAGTCCTATATACTAGTATATCACTCGTGTGTCACTCGTATATCACCCGTATGTAGTCCTATGTACTCGTATCTCATTCGTGTGGCACTCATACGTCACTCGTATGTAGTCCTATGTACTCGTTTTCACTCGTGTGTCACTCGTATGTTACTCGTATGTTACTCGTATGTAGTCCCATGTACTCGTATCTCACTCGTCTGGCACTCGTATATCACTCGTATGTAGTCCTATGTACTCGTATGTCACCCGTAGTGTTCGTGTGGTATTTTCGTCACGAAATTAACGATCACATTTTTTACCTTTTGAAGGTCTACCACCACATCAAAATGGTATGAAACACACGGAAACCGCCGTCGTAGACAAGGGAGACAAATTTGAGGATGGTACTAACAATGAAAAACAGGCCGCTTCTGATTTCCTTATATTCAAACAGGTACAGTGTATGACATGCTAGTATTCATGAAAATACTTCCCGGTGAGAGATAAATGTTTAAATTTTCCACGATAATAAATTTGTGTTTTAAAAGAGCTAGATCACGATTTGTGTATTGACACTTAGAACAGAGAAAATATTGGTAGCCTACGCCTGCTTGTTCATAAATTCCGTTAAATCCTGGGATGTGGCCACCGCAAAAAGGTCTAAGATATGACTCGCTTCAAGTCTACATATTGTATTAAGTGGCCTCGTAGTAAGTGGTGACACTGAATTCAGCGGTCGGTTGTCAAAGTCCTGAATACCTGAAAGTCTCATCGGCCTGTTTGTATGGTTTTCCACCTCTATCGAAAGGTCAATTAAAAAAAAAAGGAACCATTCATATAAAACTAGGAATAATCTTTCAAGCAACTTTTGATACATGTTCCTCTCCCAAAATCAAAGTAAAAAGTGTTTTTCAGCGAGATTCTAGACATTAAATTGTCTATTATGGCATAAAGTCGCGTCAACGTTTTTATCGTTATTGGTCTAATTGTTATCGTTTTTATCGTTATCGTTTTTATCGTTCTTATCGTTATCGTTTTTATCGTTGTCGGTATCGCGTTATCGTTTTTACAAAACCTCTAATTAGTGCCATCCCTCTTAGGGTGACCGCTTAACACAGGTTCGACGGAACTTATTCTGATGGTCATATAATCTTTCTTCAGGTGTTGAAAGAAATAATCGAACAGCGTACCAAGGTCGTTGAAGAAAAAGTGGCAGCGAATTCACTGAAACTTCAAAATCGTATACGGGAGCTGGAGAGGGAAAACAGAGAACTACAGTGGAATGCAAGAAGAATATTTACCGCCTTTCGACAATTATTGATAGAGAATGAAAAAGTATGATCATTTCACCTGATTTCGCGCGTTTTGGGATTTTAACTTTATTTATTTTTTTTTTTTTGGAAAATGTTAGTTTAAGTAGTTACCTTAGATTTGGTCGAGAAAAAGTGATTTCAGCAAAAGTTGAGCGGTGAAGGTTTGAGTAGCCTAAAGTTGTATGATCCTGATACCTTCCATTTTTAGGCAAGCGAAGGGGATGAGCATAAGATCGAATCCTGAGGAAAGCCAGCCCGGAGAGATTGCTCTCAGCATGTTCTCCTTCCGTTTAGCTCCATGCGACTGAAAGAAGACGACCCCGGATGGACTTTTTTAACATAATTACCCAACTATGAATTAAACGCATAGTTTTCCCTAAAATTACGTTCATGTTCTTTCAGAGAAAAGAGCCAAGAACATCGCGCGGAGTTCAAGTGGGCAGCATCTGCGAATCGGTAAGGAAACCTTTTGATTACCTTATTTCTTGAAAGTTCTCTCGTAAAGCACTTTTACGTCACACTGCCAATTTCCAATTTAAATGAATAAACTGATTGTTCCAATAATATTATAATAATAATAATAATAATAATAACTTTTTATTTATATAGCGCTCATATCCTGAGCTCATGGCGCTTTACGATACTGTGCGGGGGACTTTACCAGACTGCTAAGCAGTTTACAATCAATGAAAGGCGAATCTAACAGATGCCCCCTCCCCCCAATTCCCAATAAACAGGCCAGACCACATCACAGTAATCTCGTGAGTGGGTTCTTTAACGTCCCCTGCCTAACCAAATTAACTAATAGATGCAGGAGACGGGACCTACGGTTTATTCGTCCTTATCCGAGAAGACTAGAATGTCTATCCATTTCTTGATGTTATAGAAAGGTAGCACATTCTCCTCAGTCATTTTAAGACCTTGAGTGTTGGTCCGGCCGAGGCTTGAACCCTCGACCTCCCGCACAACAGTCCTGCGCTCAACCAATTGAGCTAACAAACACTCTGTTCCACAGGGTGTTTGCTCTGCAATGCTTTTAAGGTACCTTAGAATGATTCTTTTATCATTAAACACCATTCTCTACTAGATCTAAGCTTCCGCACTTTTTTAAAAATTATGTCTAATCCTTGAAATTAGTATACAAATTCCCAAAACAATACAGCATCCTGGAAATATCGTTATTTTTTTTCTTTATCTGCCATTAACTCAAAAACGAGTTCAGTGGCCCTTATCTTTTATTACTTAACTGCCATCGGCGTATTAAGATGTATTCTTCTGCTATTCTTTAGATGCTATGTACAGCTGAGAGCCCCCTTAATTGTTGATAATGAAAAGTGCTCTGAGCCATAGGTACAAATCATTATTAAAAGGCTAGAGTCACGGAACTCGATCTTGGCTTTTGAGCACATAAAGCTTAAACTGAGGGTATTTCTTTGATGCTGTAGTGTTCTCGTGGTCCCCTCACATAAAATGAAAATGAAAAAGATATCGAGATGTAACTGGACACTCTTGACGCCCTTTTTAGGGGAACGCATGAAAAACTGTGGTAGTATCGATCCATCAAAAAATGGTACTTTAAAGAAACCAAGTTTTTTCTGCAACCTTAAGAACCATTGTTCTATTTCTTGAATTGAAGGCCCCTGAACAAGAAGTCTTGGAAAGTACACTTCACACAACCACTGCCAGAGAGATAAATGGTCTGAGCACAAATCTCACGTCGACCTCAGTGGCTCCTCTGACTTCTACAGCATCAAACGTTGTGACACCAGCAGAAGATCCACAGTCGTCTCTTCAAGCAGCGCCAAGAGTGTTGTTAAATTCGCAACAACCGTTGACAGAGAAGCCGGCACCCACCGATGTTGTGTACACTGTAAAACCCAGGCTTGCTCAACTTGCAGAACAGCAGAATGGTATCAACACTCACAACCGTTTCCATGCTCCCCGTCCATCAGCAAATGAATCAACGGCGGTTTTTTTACAAGGAGAACCAGGACAATCTTCAGAATCAATAGCCTCCAAAGCATTCAGCCAGCCTCCTCTAGCTGTGCAACATCAAGCAAAATCTCTTTCGGAACTGATTCGTGAAAATCAGCTTAAGCTACGCCAGCAAACGCAACGTCTACAACGACAGCAGCAACTGGAACAGCGACGCACATCGCATCCGTTAGTGCAATCAACACAACAACACCCATCTGAAACTACAGCTTCCCTTTTACAACAATTGCAACGCAAGCAACAACTTCAGCAACGGCAACAACACTATCAAAAACTGGTGGAACGCCAACCCCATACTACACATCTACCAACATCCAGTCAAATAACTGATCACGTCACGCCCACTTTCTCGGTCTTTTCCACACAAAAGCAACTAGATTCCACACCAGAACAACAACAAAAATTGCAGTCCCAATTAGTCAGACCTTTAGATGAATCGCAGGAAATGCGACACTCGGCTAATTCTCCTGTTGCCTTTCTACAGCGAAGAAATAATTCAGCGATTTATCAAAGATCATCACCAAGTCACATGCATTTTGTGGTCAACTCACAGACCAAGACAATGTCAGTTCCCTCGCACTCGCCAGTCATGTTCAATACAAAACAGATTGATGAAGTCTTGAAACGCAATGAAACAGCTTTGCCTCCAAATGGGAAGAGTTCAGTCTACAAGGAAACCGCTCAACACGAATCTCCATCCCAGTTTACTTCTTCGAAACAGGCCATTATTAATATTCAAAGGTCAAACTTAGCGAACTCAAAGCCTCCTGTCCAGAATCACATCAATAAACGTCACGTCCCCCACGAACGACTTGTATCATCAGCACAGCCTGCCGCAGTAGCTATAATGGAAAACTCGGTTGGGCGAGGGCAAACTAATACAACTTCTCAGCGCCACGTATCCACTGACAGATTTCATGCTCGACCAAAATCAATCGGTATGCAAAATCAAGTGCAGCATCCAAGCTCTCAACTGCAGAAAAATATACAATCACGACAGCCACCTCAAGTTGCAACCCAAATGCAGAACACAACTGAAACTAGGGGTGAACAGGTTTCTTCTCCCCTTTCTTCGGCGGAAATCACCAAACACAAACCAACTCAATCGGATACCGCAAGCATGCAGCAGACTATTTTAGTTCCAGCTCGCAAAAAACATACCAGTAAAGAACTCCTTCCTTCTGGTTACAGATTCTCGCTTCCATCACCCGAATATCTTCTTCAGCGTCGGAAGTTATATGAACAACCGCAAAACCGTGCTCAACCGCTGACTTCCCAAGTTAGACAGGTATCCAAGGCTCGTTCCCTTGAAAATAACTCTTCGAATGAGAGAATTATGGTCTCTTCGACGCATTCTGGTGGACATGCAAATGCTGTATATACGATGCAGTCTTCCAAAGTTCACACCACAGCCATCCCAACTCGACCATTCCATCAAAGTGGGCAGCGCGATGGTGTACCAGGTCAGTTGCCTCCTCCGGACGCCCATCCCCCTTTTAATTATCGACCATCGGAGAATCTGTTGTTGCAGAAGAAGCAACATGAAAACCTTCCCCAGTCTCGTAGCCAGTTATACAAACCACTTAAAGGACAAGAACAAGCTAACAAACCTATAGCTACAGTAACAAACGAAGGTGAAAATCTTCCAAGTAACGTGCCGTTTCTTCATAGGCCTCCCATTCAATCCCCAGGAATATCCTCAAGTGATCCGCGTATTGAGAAGAATCACTGTGAAGCTGAAAAAGCAAGTACAGTAAACACTTTAGCCCCAAAGAGTTCTCTAAACGATCAAGGAGATGCATCGAAACCTCTTCCTAAGCCGTCAGCGTCGATTGCTGCGAGGGAGAAAGGAATTGTTCTTTCTTGGAATATGGAACATGAAGACACTTCAGTCAGAGTAGATAATTACGAGCTGTTTGCATGCCAAGATGTCGACGAAGACAAAGGGCAACCAATCAAGTGGAAAAAGATAGGTATTGTGAAAGCTCTTCCACTTCCAATGGCTTGTACACTCACTCAGTTCTCTTCTGGCAGCAAGTATTTCTTTTCTGTTCGAGCAGTAGATGAAAATGAACGAGCTGGTCCATTTAGTGATCCGTGTACTGTCTCACTAAATCCTCACATAGTCGCATGATATATATGAAACTGAACAAGAACGTTTTACTAGTTTTTTTTTTTTTTGGTAGGGGGGGGGTGGGAGGGGAAGGGGAGTTACAATTTCTTAACGTTATCATGACTTTGCTTTAACTTTCTTGATGACGTCGTTATTGTTGCTTTGTTTTGTTTTGTTTCTTTAATGTTTTGCCTGGATTTAGAACAAAAAAAATTGTAAAATGATAAGACCGAGTGGACTTATTAAATTGAATAAATTGAGATAAGAAACTTGAAAAGAATCCGATATTTTTTTGGTTCGTCCTTCCTAATGTTCCTTTCCTTTGCGAAGTGATCATTTTGCTTATGCAGGCATTGTTTTTCTTGCTCCCAAAACCCACTCCCATTTCCAAATACGTTTATCTACTTTTTTGTGGCTCCTTCCCTATAAAAAATTTGCCAATGACGTTCTCAGTTTCACAACTACCCATGAACCAGTGATATCACTGAGACCTATTTCCTGCTGTGTAATTTCGTCTTAAAAACAGCGGTGGAAATTCGAAAAAATTCACATACCCCTGTAGACATAGGTGCATCTTCCATTTAAAAGTTATGATGGCGGAACTCGCAGCGCGCTTGAGGCACGCGTGCAGCGGTGCATATTACTAGCCTATCAAGCCGAGAAAATTGGGTCGTGACTTCCTGACCATACATCCATTCTTCCATACAAGAAGCCGTATTGAACGTGCACTGCATTGCGAGCGAAACACGTGGCTTGAAATGGAAATTACTGTTTGTGATTGTCAACGTACTCGAGTAGAATACTCTTACACTATCTTGATCGACACAAAATTCTAGAGTTCCAAATGAAAAGCAAACATGCGAAAGAATACTAGTATCTCTGAAAAGAGCTTTTGACTTCAATTTAAACATTCTCGCGACCCTTTCAGCTTTCGATCTCACCATAATTGGTTTTGTAATAGCGACGCGAAATACGGCAGGAAAATGAAACCGAGGTTGCTGACTCAAAACGAGGTGTTTCGGCATTTGGAAAATTTCACACTAGTAATTAAAGATATTGTTTAGGTGAAGATTCTGTGTTAAATCAGGGCAGCTTTCAGAATTTTCAACAAAAATCTGTAGAATTTACTGCTTTTCGAATTAAATCAACAATGTTCAAGCATGGATTATTCTTTTGGGTGGGTTCTTGTGTGCGAAAAGTTTCCATTCTTTTTTACTTCTAACAGCAAATCAGCTCTTCTCTGAGGGAATCCTGTATCTAAAAATATATTTCGCTTATTTTTGTCTAGCCTTAATCGATAGTTGTTCTGGTGGCGAGGGACTCTATAGTCTTAATTTCTGCGCAACAATTGATGTTCACCTGAGCTTGCTTTTAAAAGAAATTAATTTTAAAAGTTTACTTTGGCGCAATGAGATTACTTGTTTCTGTTTCTATAAAAAAATTGATTTATGAAAAGGTTTGCAACTTACTTAGTTTACAACTCGGAGATTTTCGAATATCACTCAATAATGGCCCTGTCCGATATAGGAGTGTTCACCACTTGCATTGCTGAGCCAACAAAAGAAGCGCTGTATGTTTAATCCTCACGGTTCTATGAGTAGAGAATGGCACAAAACTGGCAGAGGAGGGGTGCATTAACTTGAGACCCAATTTTGACTCGGAAATTCATTTTCCTTCATCAACCAATCACAATCGTCCTTATATTTGAGTTGGGTTGATCAAGCTCCGTGAATGACACCAAAGATCAAGAACTGGTGCCGCCACCTGTTGAAGCTAACTATTGAAAATTTCCGGCATTTCTTCGATTTGAACACGGCTTACGTGATTTGAAATCCGCTATGAATCTGTAAGACGCCAAGAAGTATTTTGATGTTGATTTCGTCCCTTTCATTGTGGATTAACAAGTTTTGGGTAAAGTTATACACAAAGAAAAACCCTCTCTGAGGAATAATAGAGCGACTGACCAAGGTAAGTCACCAGTTGGTAAATTATATTTAAGTAGAAATTTCTTGTTTGCTTTCTGGTAGTGAAGGTTGTTTTAGACTGACCATTTTACCGTGATTTACAAGTTTCTGCCCTACTTGAAGTCAGTAGACTTGTCCTTCTGGGCTGAAACTACGACACCATTATGAATATAGTAAACACTTGAAGGGAACCAAAACCGTTGTAATTGTGGAACAAAGCTAAGACACGACAGCGTCATGAATCGTTTGTTCATAACTTCAACTGACTTTCTTTTCAACAACTCCAGAGGAAAAGTTTATAGCCATAGTTTAAAAATGCAAAAATGAAGATAATACGCTGCGTTTTGAAATTATTCATAGATTCAAACAGGGACACCACAATCGCCGCCCATCTGATATTTTGGTCCGACAGACAACTTCAATTGACAAATTGCCATATAAAGGTGGTCTGGGCTCATTTCCGTAACGCCTCGCATTTCGTGGCGAAGGCCACTCGGTCAGCAAATTGAAATTGTCAGATTAGTAAGAAGACGTTTTTAAGCCAGCGACTTTTGTATTTTATAGAATATTTAATCACGTGAAGTAAACAGATGAATCGAATTTTGCTCGCTGTTAGTGTGGAAATTAACTCTTGATTTTGAAAAAATACATATAATTTCGAAGTTATGTCTCCCTTCGTTTGAGAGACGGGTGTTGAATAGATTTAATCTGACTCTAACTGGAGATAATCACGTGAAGCTTTGACGTATGCTAAAATAAACAATGTGAAACTCAGATTACGCGTATTGAAAGCATACTGTTCGCACTTTCAGAAAAATCATCACATTTATAGTTCTTGAATTTTCACGTAAACGTTTGATATGTGTTTAAGTCAAGTAAAGAGGATTTTAGTCGAGTTCCATTGATCAAGCGCACTCAGTGGAAGGTTTTTCCTGCGCTGGTAAAATAAATGGTTTTTTCATAAAAGTCTTGATAAAATCAGATAAATGCAATGAATTTTAGCATAAAAATGTCACTCAGTCCTGCTATGGATGAGACATGATCGGTAAAACGGAGATAAATTAAGTGTAAGTCGAGAAATACTTGCTAAATCTGACAGAGTGAAAATGTGAACTGAAGTGGACGATGGCATACAACTTACCTGTAGCAACATAACAACAAACGACAGGTTTCTCACTATGTTTCATTAACGACCAGTTCTTGTTTACGACTGGACTCACTATGTGCAAAACTGTCCTCGTTTTTAGCCGGTTTTTCATTCATTTTAAAGAAATAAGAAAATTGTCTCTAAATAACAATAAAGTTGCTTCAGATCTTCAAGTTAGGTTTTGTTTTAAAATGTTTTTGAGGGTTTTAACATCTCATAGTGGGTGGTTTGTTTCGCCTTCCACTTTAGTTTTTGTAACTATAGGTCAAACAATGTATCCTTTGCCCGATGATTTAGAAAAGAGTCAGTCAGGATCCATGAACATGAATTACTCAACCTTTTCTTTAAACAGGTTTATCTTGAATGAGATAAGGAAAGAGATGAGGTTACTTTTCCTTATTTTTGTGATAGCCTGGATTTACCCACCGATTTATTCAGGTGAGATATTTACTGCTGATATACCCGTTTTCGTATCAACAATACTCCTACTTCATCTATCATGAGGACTGTTTATAAAGTCCAATATTCACTGCAAGAGGATTAAAATATGGTTTATTTTACTTGACATTCACAAAATACTGATTGATTTATTGATTTATATCAATCCTTCATCAATTGACTGATCTATTGACTGATTAATTGGCTGGTAGATTGAATGACGGATTGATTGACAAACCGTCGATGTCAGAAAGCCTTTCGAATCACATAAGTCTACGTGGAACCTAAAACAAGTCCAGCATGTGCAGTTTTTGTTTTTACACCACTCATTGAGAGGTGTAAAGATTTATTCGAGCGAGGTTTTGATTGTTCTTGCATCTGTATTTCTCATTTTTAATGCAAATCTTTCTTCAATGTTTCTTACTTCTTTTGATAGTCGTTATAGTCTTCAAGCTGTGAAAATTTTTTAATCTTCTCTTTGGTTGTTTCTTTTTATTTCAGCTCCGCCGTTTGACGTTCGCATTGGAAGAGGTAATGATGACTCACATTTGGTTCAATGCGTGTACTTAAATGAAATACTTTGATAATATTACATCTCAGTAATTTTGCTTTTCTCTCTTGTACCTTTCTTTGCTTTCATTATTATTCAAAACTTATAAAGATCTTGTTATAAACACAGAGCTCTCATCAAGACCTCATAAGAGACAGGTTGCATATCAAGGTGAGAAATTATCTTGTGCTCTACTTGAAAGTAAACGTGATACTTAAAAATCTGACCGGTAAATTATCATATTTAGTCGTTTTTGAATAGGAAAAATTCTGATTATCAGTAGTTCTTTTCTATAATTCTTCTCAATCTTCTTTTCATAGGATACCCAGGTTATCCAGGGTACACGTCTACCACGTCACAGAAGACTTCAAACCAGAAAGTTGCGACACAACAGACGGGCTTCACATCTTCACGTAAGTGTAGCATTTTTGGTCGCTGCTTGATTGATCGGGAGGATTTTTTACCTCCTCAGAAATTTTTTATACAAAATCAAAGCACCCCAATAAGGTAAGAGAGCTTGTGCCTTTGGTTCATATTTTCGTCTCACTCTTACACGTTTTACACATTGATTTCGTTTTGCACTATTTCCGCTGTTAACGTAAGATCACTCATTTTCAAACCGGAAGCTTCATACAAGTATTCCATATTCAAAATTTTGAATACTCTTAACAACCAGCAGGAAGCTTTAAGACCATCATAAAGACTTTTAATATGAGCTTCATCTTAAGTTGCTTTTTAAAACAGAAACCTTGAACTCAGCTGATTGGAACGGAAGTCCCGGAGCAACAATTGCCTCAACTTCGACAGCGCAGACAGGACAACAGCAACTAGCAACCCAAACCGGTGCTGAGGCTGTTTCAGTTCAGAACATCTATAACACTTCCTATCCTTCTTTGTCAGCTGCTGAAAATTCATACCTTAACAATAGCTCCTTTGCACAAGACGCGACACAATCATCAGGAAATTCATACAACAACACTTCAGCAGCTTCAGTTGCTACTAATTCAACCCTTGGCGACAGTTACCCCGTATACTATGTGTCAAGCTATCAAGAGCCGACTACACAGCAGTCGATTTCACAGCCTTCATCAAATGCAACGACAAATTCATCTCCTTCCTTATCTACACCAATAACTGCATCGTCAGCGCGTATTAAGGATGATAGTTATCCAGTATACTACGTGACTAGTCCTAACGGCGAAAGGCAACAAACACCTGGAAACAGCGATAACACCTCGATCCCTGAGAAATCAACAAAAACTGTTTTTCCAAATAATGGTACTGATAATTATCCAATCTACTATGTGAGCAGCTATAACAATGCCACCACTCAGAAAACAACGGCTGGTGCAGTCAACAGAACTGATGCTTCTGACAGTTATCCTGTCTACAATGTGGTCAGCCCTGAAGCAAGCAAGGACGGTGTGAGTGAACCATCAAATACCAAGGTTCCCAACTCACCCGTTACTTATAAAATAATTAACAGTTCTGTCCCTTCTTCAATGCCATCCACTAATGCCCATTCTACAGCTGGTAACAGTAACTATCCCACTGCTCCTATATCAGCACCGGTATCACCACCAGCAAATAGTGCCTATAACTATCCATCTTATCCTGCAGCTCCTGCTCCCTACGGTACAGGCAGCCCATCATCCTCGAAGCCCTACGGGTCCCCCGCAAGTGCTCCCTCTCCAGCAATATACCAAGGCTACGGAACATCATCAAACTCAGCGTATCGAGGGCCAGCGCCAGCACCAGCACCATATCCTGCACCAAGCTATTATAGGTACCCAGCCAGTCGACCATCTGCATCACTATCAGCAGTTCAGTCACATGCACAGGGTTCAAACAGCTACAATACTTCCACAGCTCAATCCCCAGTCGCAGCAACAGCAACAGCCCCAGAAACTGCCCCAGCTCCAGCTCAGGCTCCAGCTCCAGCTCAATCTTCATTTCCATCAGCCGTACAAACGCCTGCACAGTCTTCAACCAGCTCGTATGCTTCCACAGCTAAATCGCCAGCCCCAGCTCCAGCTCCAGCACCAGCTTCAGCTTTAGCCTCTTCTTCATCTTCATCAAATGTGCAGACATCTGCACAGGCTTCGACCAGCTCGTATACTTTCACACCTCAGTCCTCAGCCCCTGCCTCGGCTCCAGCGCCCACTCAAGCTCTAACACCGGCCTCAGCACCGGCTCCACCTCCAGCTCCTGCTTACCTTCAGGCTCCCGCCCCAGCACTGACACCAGCTTCAGCTTCTGCTTCAAATCCAGCTTCACCTGCATCTTCTCCTCAAATCTCAGGCGTGGCATCTCCTCCTCCTCTTTCCTCAGAAGCTAAATCCCCTTCTTTTTCGGTTGAAAATCAGACGACTTCTCCTGTTCAAGTCTTCAACACTCCCACCTCCCATTCTAACCTGAGCTCACAAGAAATTCTTAATTCGGAATACGAAAACGCATCATATGTCATCGCCACTCCTCCTGAAAAAGAAACAATCCTGTTTCTTCCTTCTCCTTCTTTTCCCCTGTCTTCACAAGCTACTGAATCAGCAAGTTCTAAAAACGCAAATAGTTCATCTTCTCAACAAAAGAATCAACCATCTCTTCTAAATGCCACTATTTCTAAACCCCAAGCTCTGGCCAATACAACAAAGATCATTGCCATTCCTGCTTCTAAGCCATTAGTCCCTTTAGTGGCTATGAATAATACCAACACAAAACAAACCTCAAGTGCTTCGCTGCCAATCATTCCCAAAAACATTAGTTTTCCTGTTTTCAGAAACATGACAGACATGTCTAACACATCTTTCGGTGAAGCTACTTATAGCCCTCTCCCAGCCCCAACGGACGGACCAATAATCGAGATACCACTAGCTTCTGAGCAACAGGTTCATTCCCCTTCAGTAGTCATGACGAAACCGCCTCCGTCGTACCTACCAACAAAACCTCCCCCTGCGGCTCATTCTGTGCCGGTGGTGACAAAACCCCCTGCTTCTTTTGGAGCCCATACAACTGCTAAGCATAAGGCGAAAGAGTGGGGCTTTGACGACAAGTATCTAGGTAGGAATATTTTGCACCTTTAACTATTGGTAGGGATTCCATTTTAATCTTCGTAAGAAGAAGAATACCCTAGAATCCACGTAATCTCCGCAATTAAAAAGTTTATATTGTGACCCTCTTTGGAAACTCCTCGGTATAACCTAACTATTCAAAAATTTTCTTGAAATGTGCTAAAGATTCGACTATGGAAAACACCTCTCCAAATCCTACCAAAGCCACCTCCTTGGATCACACTCAAGCAAATGATATTCTTAATCTAAACGGTAATGTTTTGCGATGACCAGAGAAGTAGCTGTGTTTGAAGCGCGCACTGTGATTCCCACAATTTAGCTACCCAGTGAGGTGATTTAAGTAGCGGCCTTCATTGCCTGGTTTTCAGCCCATTTTAAGGTGGCTGAACACAGTTTTTGCGCACGCTTTTGCTGATGCAATTCAGCGCGCGCACAGGGATTACAAAAAACAAACATGCCGTCAATAGAGCGGTCATTTTATTTACTCAACACGTACCCGCACTATCTGTGCTATATTTTTCTCTATAGTTGGCGCAGTGTATTGAAGACTTTAACCTTTTATTACAAAGATATGTTAGAAAAATTAACGGTGCAAAGAACCCAACAATTCTCAGCTTTTTCGTCGTTACCGAAAGAACCCAGTCAAATGCAGCGCATGCGTAGTAAGTAAAAAATTGCGATTGAATGGAAAATTACTTTCTCGGAAATATGCCTCTTTCTTGAGAACCACTCATTAGAATTTCACGAAATTTGGCACGAAAATACTTTAGTAAATAAGTAACTGGAGTATTGAAAAAAAGTTGATTTTAAACAAAGAAAATTCTAGAAAATCGAGCGAACCTTCAACAAGGGATAATTAAAGATCTCTCTGTTAAATTGTTCGCAAAATGGTGTTAACTAGTAAGTATCGTTACAAGCTCGTTGCATGCAAATTATAAAGAAAATCTAATGAATAGATTTTCTACAAAGAAACAAAACCGATATTAATTACCTGTTTATATCTATTCATGTCACCATACGTCAGCTTAACTATCAAAAAAATAAAGTTTGTGTTGTTAACTTGCTTGCTGCCAGTTTTGGCGACCGAGAGATCAAGGGTTTTTAGAGAAAATGGTGAAAGAAACACAGGTATCAAAAACTGTGTTTAGCCACCTTAATACAAGATTAGGTTATTGTTTGGAATTAAAAAAGGTAAGTAAGTAAGTTTCTACACATACTTACCATTGCGATTATTTGCTTTTTTTCTTTTTTGGTTTTTACAGCCTCTCAAAATAAACGTGCTCGCCATAGAAACGTAATATTTGACGGAATTGCCGGAGACAGTCAATGTAAGTATTTAAACAAAACAAAATTCATACAACAAGAGAACTTTGTCCTCAAATTTTTTATCAAATGAGCTTATTCATAAGTTAAGGTAAAGATCATAGACGACTTGCAGCTAAAATATTACACAGTTCATCTTGGTTTAAGAATGATAACCCTGATGTGATACTCCCTTGTCGAGGTTTGCGAGCATATCTTTTCCTCATCATGAAATATTTATTATCATATCCCAACAACGATTCTTTTCCTCTCATGCGGAAGGAAATACCTCTCTCCAAAACCCTGTAGATTGACACAGGCACATTACTAGCGAACCATAAGAGTTCCATGGCATACAGTGAAACACATACGGTGTGTCCATTGCGAATTCCCTTCGTCCATTTTTATTTGTAATAATTCATAAACATAAACTTCCTTTTCATCTTATCAGCTTTCAGCAACTATCAAATTTTCGTCCACTTTTATTTATTAACAAATGGTAAACACCACAGCGTACACTATTGAGTTATGGATGCACGCGGGAGGTTGCTAAGCACGAAAGAAACGTAAGAGCCGCTCGAGGCGATAGCCGAGAGCGACTCTAGCTTCTTGAGTGCTTAGCAAACCTCCCGCGTGCATCCACAACTCAATAGTGTACGCTGTGGTGTTTACCATTTGTTTTATAACATAACATTGATACATTGTAGCTAAAGAGTTCCCTTTTATTTAACAAATATTACGTGACCAGAAAAAACAGGTGCGCGCGGAAAAATAGTCTTTGCATTTGCTCACGTCAGCAGCGTACACCCATGGGCAAATGGGGGACTCTAAATTGACCAATCAGAGCGCGCGCTTTTACTTTAGTTATGTTATAATAATAATTATTATACAAAAAATTCCTTTTCATCTCATCAGCCTTCAGCAACTATCAAGTTTTAAGTCAGCAAGATGTATTCTTCCCAAGAAATGGAAGGAAACGAAGAAATGTACCCATCACTTAAACCTGTCGACTAAAAAGTGTCGATTAATAATCGCAGGGCAAGCGCAGAGACAAATATTTCAGTGGGGATCCTAATTGATCAAAAGTGACCATCACGTTTGCAAGGACGTAGAATATAAGTTTTGTAAATAACACTTCTCATAGTATATGTTTATATATCCCTTCCAGCATTCTAATGCAAATCCAGGATCTGATTTGGTGCAGTCCCAGCTATTTATATCTATTAGCCAACAGAATGGGAAGAAAACTCGGGTTTTCGCTGATAGACGTTTACTAAAAGTCACTATTAACCCGCTCTTGGAATCGAGTTATTGGGAGAAAAATGGAAAAAACTTAAAGAGTTCCTCTCGAGTTCAGTTCTCTTCCTGATTAGAGCTAGGACAAAAAAGTAATTCGAAAACTTTTAGTAATGTAGTTCAAAAGTATTTGACAGCTTAATACTTTAAGTGTGGTCATTCCCAAATCTTTCAGTCTGTTTAAGGAATTTACGAATGTTTGAGATATTAATGGTGAAAATTATATTTGTGACAACGGTTAAAGATGACAGATGTTTAATGGCAGTTCTAACTTATTAAGCACTTTTACCAGGTGCTTCCTTTAGAACATGTAGACTGTAACAAAACCTCTTTTAATCTTTTATCGAAATACACTGCATATTTCAACAGATTGTAGAAGAGGGAAATGCTATTCCCAAATGATGTATTTCTCTGAAGAGAAAGGAATTGCCGGTCTAAAACTCATGGCATATAGCAGCTATTAGGAAGTACATAACGCGGACATGACGATCTCAGTAAATCTCCCAATACCCTTAAGGACGTCGGGCTTGGACGTTGATTGAGAATGTTAGACAGAAAAGCATAAGACGCCTTTCTAAAGCTTCATAGTTTCTTTTAAAGTTTACGATCTTTCTTAAATTGCAGGTGTAAACGCATACATGAATATTCAAATGCCACAAATTTGGTCATACATGATATGCTTTGTGCATTACGTCTCGTTAAAACTGTTCATTTCTGCTTATAATCAAAAAATATATTTTCAACGTTCCTAGGGGATCCTGGAAACTCACCTACATGAGACAAACAGTCAATCTTTTTTATCACGTACCATGCATGAACATTAATTCCTCTTTCTGACGAATACATAATGCTTAATTATGAGAGCACTAGAATCTCGTTTAGGACCTACCAAACCCCTGTTAACTGTACTATTCCCTTTTGCTTCTGGATAATACTTTTGCACCACTCTCCATAAATAACAAAATAAAGTTGTTTATTCCATCTCCCTTTGTCAGAAATTTGATATATACATGTATACATAGTTCAGAAATCATTTTATGTAACCACGATTATCAATGTCATCCATATCAAAGGACTCGTAGCTTTTTCTTTAATGTTTCCCTGTAGGCAAGACAGTTAAAAAAACATATTTCAGAACATATCACTTAAGAGAGGATATCAACATCCATCGAACAAGTTTGAAATATAGTGGCAAGTCGCCCAAAATTCGTTTTCTTTCCTACTTTCATATTTTCTAATAATTTTGGTGTAGTTTTTTTGTGAAAAATATAGTTGAGTTTTCGAGAAATGATTTTTTTTTCGTTCGACCGCTCGATTATGCAAATTTTCACCGTGAATATTACCCGAGTTGTGTGACCTCGTGTAACGAATACACTTGACCTCCGGTATTTCTGTCAACATAATCCTTTGTTTTATCATCTAAACTTAATCCCCTATCATTATTGAAGCTGGCAAAGAAACATTTATATTTTAGTGAATATTTTTGTCCGACATACTTTTTCTATGTCGAAAAGTAGAATAAAGACAAAGATAGTTTTAGCAATGACCGATATGACAGAATCTACTGAGCTTCTAGCTTTTAAGATACAAAAGGATGGTTATCATGAGTTACTTTAAAAATTTTCTTGTGTATTTGTGTTGTTCCATCTTGAAATGAACTCAAAGTCGGGCAAAATTTACTTGCTAGCGACCATGAAATAAATATGGTGTGCCTACTTGTCGCCACCGTCTGCTGGCATAAATCACCACAATTTGTAAAAAAATCTGACATAACATTCTTACCTTGTTTAATTATGATTTTATTAGCTGTTTCGATTATGATGTTACGTTTGGTTATTACTTTTTTCCAGGTTTTGCAATGTGTTCTCCCCTCCCCCATTTATATTATAAGATTGTCACAATAATTGATACCGACACAAATGAATATTTACCCTGTATAAAGATTTTTGTTTATGTTGAATTGAAAATATTAGAACGTGTGCTTTTTGTGGTCACTAATCGTTGTTTCAGTGGTAGCGAAGCAGTCAAAAGCGGGTCGTTGCTTCAACGCTATTGAAATTTGTAGTATACAGACAGGAGAGTAAAGCGTGATGCTCTAGGAATAAAATGTTACATGATATCGGAATGAGTTTTGTTCAAGAACGAGTTCATCCCGGTTGCCACATGATACCAAGGTAAAATTTATTCGAAACGAGTAATTTTTGAATAAGTTTATTGGGATTTTCATTTCAGAACGAAACATTCATTCTGGACGACCTTTTGTACCTGAATAACGTAAACGCTATACGACAATCATATCTGCAGAGTCTTTCTGGGTTTCAGTTTCGACATTTTGAGTGCCTTTTTTCTTTGCTGTCTCCCGCGGAAAGAAGCTTGTTGATTTGCTGAGATGTCAAGTTATCCTCTACTTTAAAAATTGGTTCGCCACCTGGGAGTCTTGCCTTTCGCATGGAGTTCGACACAGATACAGGATCCACCTTTTGACCAGTTTGATTACCAGCGTTATAAATGTGAAGCAAGTAGTCTGTCTGTATTTGGATAGTCACTTGTAATGCTTGGAACTTTTAAGGGCCAGCTTTATCAGAGACATAAGGAACATTAGTCGATGCACCTTCTTCAAGTTGAGCTGCAATTTTAACATAGCCTTGTCGTAAAGGGTTTCACGCTCTAGAACATATTGGTGTTTACCGCAATCGAGGTGGTTCTGAAGGGACGGAAGTCTTTGGTATGACTTGATACAATCCTCTTCTGTACAAAAGAACAAGCTCTGCTCCTCTGAGTCGGAATTCCTCTGGTGTGTCAGTTATCTGATCACTAGGTGACTTGTCTCAGCTGAAACTCTTCGTCTTACGTTAACGTCAGTGAATGATACATTAGAACAGTGTGTGTATGTGGCTTGGAATGTCAAGGTCACTCCAAGGTAACCATTTGCCAGGTCCAATGTCGTACGCTCTCCAAACTCAAACATCCTCTCCACTAAATGTCAAATTACTGAGGAAACTAATTCTACACACGGTAGTAAGTAGCCTACTTACCGGAGCCAAGTTGTATGAATTTTCCAGATACCTTGAATATTATCCGTGAAACACGCTTGCCAATTTCCCCATCGCCTTTTGGAATCGACGCCTTCACCATGGCCGGACACTTCTTTTGGCACTCTACATCTACTATTGAAACCACGTCTCCACCCAACACCGAGATTTGATCCATGAGTGGGGCAAATTGTCAAATCATCGATATCTCTCGGCGTCCTGAAGATGCCGGCTCGCGACAAAATCAGATCAACTTCATTTTTTGGAACTGAAAACTTGTAACTCCGCAGGGGAACGACTTGAGATTTACAACTTCGGTCTTCTCGATGTGACCGAGGCAGGTTCTGATGTTGTTATTTGAACAACGAGACAGACTTATAGCCACAATAAAATTTATTTATACAGGAAAGTACAAAAGAAATAATACTGATAAAAAGAAAGGGTGATTGCAAGCTAAAAGAAATAATAAATGACAAATAACAAATCGATAATTTAAAATAATGAAATAAAACAATTAGTAAAAAATACAATCGATTGTCATACAATAGCAAGGCACTAACAAGACAATTTTAAAGCATTGCATGACAGAACAGTAATCATTTTGTGACACTTAAAAGACTTAATCCTATTAACCAAACAAAGAACTATTGAATGGTGGGCTATTCTTAGAATTATACATGAAATGACTGAAAACAAGTCAATACTGATAAAACAATAGCTCAAAACAACATAACATTAGATAAGACTAATTTCGATCACAATTTCATATTGTCCTTCGACTTAAAACTAGGAAGACTGGCAAAATCTTATTCAGTGACAGGCCAACATCTGTCATTACTGATGAACTAAACAATGAAGACTGTAGTGAAATATCTGATTTCACCAATGAACTTTAAGTCAAGTATACAGATAAATGCAATGTTCTGAAAGCTGAATACAATCTTGACACATTTTGAACATGAATCAACTAATATAAGGATTCAAGCAAAGACTAAACAATTAGATTGAGATAAGTACAGATGAACCATATTATTCTTGAACTCAAACTGTAAGACATACAATAATAGGTCAAATGTGACATACCAAATCCTCAGTAAAATAGGTCACTAACTTGAGGTTACATGTACTGGAGTTACTTTTTTGTGACCAAGAGGTTCTGAGCCTGTAAGTGCTGGTCTTGACACTCTGAACTACTGAGTTAAACTAACTAACTGTACTTCTTTTATAAGGAATCGAACAATAGCAGGAAATTCTCTAAAAATTTTGCAAGTTAGGTGTGATCATTCTAAAGGAAATTTATGATGCAAATCCTGTGTGTATGATAATTTGGTTATCATAGGAAATAGTTTCTGAACATGTAATTCTAAAATTATAACAAAAAATATTGCAATGTCATGCACAATTGTGAGCCTGGTCACATCGATAACATAACCCACAAGCTCCATCAGCGAACGATTTAAATGAACAGCAAATCTCCATGTTAGCATTTAAGATGAGACGCTTATACAACAGATCCACCCGCTAAATTAGTATGTAGCTAGTCAGTCAAATTGACCTTGTAAACATTCTCTGACTTACGCCGGCAAAAGAATCATTGATGAATCTAGACATTTTAGTTTTCTGAATACAGAAGTTCCTGGAAGGTTTTTCTAGATATCATGCAAAGAGGAAAAAAAAATCTCTTGGTATTTCGGAGGTTGATCCCTCTTTGAATTTATGTGTCACGCTTAACTGATAAGATAAGATATAGAAGATATGTAAACTGGAACTCAGCTCTGGCTAAAATGTGGTAGAACATGAGATCATCGAAACAGCTATTAAAATCCTAAATAACCAGGATAAGATTGTTATGTTAGATTTTTTTCGCAAATTATAGTGATTTATGCCATTAAACGGTGGCGACAAATAGGCATCATGTATATTTCATAGTCGCTAGCAAGTAATTTTTGCCCGACTTTGAGTTTGTCTCACGTTAGAATAATACAAATACACAAGGAAATTTTTACAGTAACTTTATAACCATCCTTTTGTATTTTAAAAGCTAGAAGCTCAGTAGATTCTATAATATCGGTCATTGTTAAAACTGTCTCTGCCTTGATGTTACTTTTCGACATAGAAAAAGTATGTCGGACGAAACTATTCACCAAAAAATAAATATTTCTTTGCCAACCTCAGTAATGACAGGGGGTTAAGTTTAGATGATGAAACAAAGGTTTATGTTGTCAGAAATACCGGAGGTCAAGTATATTCGTTGCACGAGTTCACACAACTCGAGTAACATTCACGGTGAAAATTTGTATATTTGAGCGGTCGAACTAAAAACATCATTTCTCGAAAACTAAACTATATTTTCACAAAAAAACTACACCACAATTATTAGGACATATTGGGCTACAAAATATGAAAGCAGGAGTGAAAGTAAATTTTGGGTCACTTGCCGCTGTTTCTCTGATGCGTGTTGACATTAGCTCTTAAATCTTTTTATCAAGCCACCAAGAGAACCAACCACTCAGATAAGGG
Organism: Stylophora pistillata; assembly: GCF_964205215.1. Lineage (NCBI taxonomy): Eukaryota > Metazoa > Cnidaria > Anthozoa > Scleractinia > Pocilloporidae > Stylophora > Stylophora pistillata. Next base: position 14,289,722 of record NC_142528.1, on the reverse strand, counting down.
GTTTTATCAATGATCCCAACCACTTATGGAGTTTTAACAATGAGGATTATCTAAAACGCTTAGTGAGAGGTAGTCTTTTGATACGCGATGCTAGTTAATTCCAGATCTTTGTATATCATTCATTATATCTATGATCTAACACCATTTTATTGGTTTCTTTATCGTGCCTAACTGATTCCCGTTACAATCTTTTTGTGTCCCTTAAATACTTAAAAACGATAAATAGAGGGAAAGGATGTACTACAACTAGGTGAATCTAAAACCTAGTTGCAGACCTTTTATTCATTACCCTGTTTTTGTGTCCTTCTCTTCTGCTGATCTCTTGCTGTGATTGACCAAAATGTGTTGCCGGGTGAGTACCGTGCTACTTCCGCCTGCGAAAAAAAAAATAAAAATCAACAAGAGCTTAGCGTAATAAGCGCGATATGCATGGCAAGAGATGAAGTCTTGACTGATTGCTTGACGATTATTTCGCCAGATAACATTAAAGTTTACTTGGTTGTACCTCTCATGTCATCATGAGGGGAATAGCAGTTTTATTCAAACCAACTATACTGACTGTAAGGTGCTTACTGTGGTAAAAAAAAAGTAGATTAACAAATGGTCTTAATTCGGTTTATGTGACGGTGACGGGTTGGCGGCTAAAAGCCTGAGATGGCAAAGCCAATCAAAACTCTAGAATTGCATTTTAGATCTAGATTTTTATTCCCCTGAGATCTGACTCAACATCGGATCTATCACTGCAGTCGAGCAATCAGGTGAAAAACGAAAACCAAAGGTGCTTGTTTGTTCGCATTTCTCCCCAGTCGAGGCAGGTTATAAGTATTCTCATTATCTTATTTTAAAAATTTTCTCTGTTCTGATTTGCCAATCTGTAGACGTTGGTTTTATTGTCACTACAATCATGGGAAGGCCCTCTTATGCCCATTGTATAAATGGAGATTTGTTTGCTTACCGTAAGGATCTCCACCAACAGAATCAAAATAAACATTTCGGTGTCTTGCGGCATAGTTTAACCTAGCTGTCAACAGAATCGTCATTATTAACACCAATGTTAGATATGAATTAAGTCACAACCAGCTGAAGAGGGAAGTCAGGCATCATTATGTTTGTTATCGCCTCTGAAGGGTTTTAGCCAACAGTCGCGATATTTTCAATAAAAATTTACGTCCAGTGTATACGTGGCATTTTCGCATTACTAAAAATTAAAGAAACACCGCGGCCCAGCGCAAACATTTTGATTGAAGGCAGTCGAAAAAACCGATTAAAATAACCTGTACGATCGATTAAAAACTCCATTAACCAGTAGTGTTTACAATTACAACCACCTACCACCTCTCCCTGAGTAACAAAACTCTTCCCAACATAGTTTAACCTAGCTGTCAACAGAATCGTCATTATTAACACCAATGTTAGATATGAATTAAGTCACAACCAGCTGAAGAGGGAAGTCAGGCATCATTATGTTTGTTATCGCCTCTGAAGGGTTTTAGCCAACATATAGGTAACTTGAAAGCAGTAAATTGTTATAATTCCTTACCAATGCCATCTCTTTTCACGGTCTCTTGCACGTTTGAAGGACTAGATTGTACTGCTGGATAATATTGACTGATAGCTCCGGCTGATAAAAAGAATCGCAGAAAAAAAAAATCTAAGAATTGATCAGTTGATTTCCAGAAAGAGAATCAAGATCACTCTTAGAGGTGGAACTTAGTTAAATAAGATGTTGGAGTAATTCTTAAAACTCACATAAATCTGTATTGTATTTTTATCACCTTGAGAAGTTACCCTGAAAGTTTGATTTACTGCTTAATGCTTAATAAACACTCACCAGCTAGTGATAATTCTCCTTGTGAAACAGATCTTCTCTTTTTGTGATTAACGGCAATATGTGAACGAGTCAGAACAGGGCTGCTGTGACCTGTTTGAAAAATAAGGTGAGACAAGAGTGAAATTTACTCAGGGCAGTTTAAGCCCGTCATACCGTGTAGTACCGGTCATCTTTGAAGTTTTTCAATGCTCAAAGGCAGGGACCATAGAGAATGATAACATGTCTGACTGGCACGATTCCTTCATCTGATAGAGAATAAATACACTTTCCCAAGAAATATAAATTTAAGCACATTTCCCTTTAACAAGACTGGCTACTTTTCGTCCTCTTTTGAAATCGACGGTGATCTAAAATCAATATTAGGGGAATTACGTGAAGAATAAGGCTTCTTGGGTGGGCGTAGTCTCTTGGGTCATACCCCTCTTTTGTATGAATAATAAAACTACGCTCTCACTTGTTTATGTCAAAATCGCACCTTTTTACTTTCTTTGACGCATTTATTTGAATAGCGTTTAACAAAACTTTTTGGCCTATGACCAGAAAGAAACCTACATGTTTTGCTCTTACTTACTTACCATATGGATCTCCTCCAACAGTGTCGAAATATACGTTGCGATGTCTGGCGGCGTGATTCAGTTGTTCTGCATTATTAAACGAAAGAAAAATGTATCAGAGGGATCTTTGAGACCGCTTCTATAATTATGAAGTTACTTCCCTCAATATTTACACCTACAAAAGGACGCCCCTCCTATTGCCAGTTTTCGTGTAAATTTTAGCAATTAAGACTGGTTCTGAAACGGAGATGGGTTTTTGAAAACGGTTCTCACTTTTAGTCTCTTTGCGCTACAAAAACTAAGTGACTAGGGGCAGAGAGCAACATCATCGAGAAAGGCCTGTAATCATACCAATGGTGTATCTTTTGTCATCAGCTGGGTGCCTTCCTCCAGTGATTTGTTCTTCAAAGAAAGCTGAAGGAAGCTGACTTCCTCCAAACGTTTGAGCTAAAAGCCAGGAAAATAAATATCTCAATAAATTATGTAATTCTTAGAGACCAATTTCGAGATAAAGATTAGCGATAAAAAAGCACGACGTTTCGACCTCTCCGAACTCATTTTCAAGTAAGTTAAAGTTTTCTAAATTAGTATTGGGCAAAAATGTGGCGAACACTAAAATGTGATAAAATATGTAAGAAAGTGCTAAACATTGCCACATTTTAGCGTTCGCCATAGTTTTACCCATTTCAATTTTTTCTACATTTTTACGCTTATTTAGAAAACATTTTACTCACTTGAAAATGACCTCGGAACGGTTGAAACGTCGTGCTTTTTTATCCTTAAATAAATATCACTTAAAATTTTATAGGAAATTATAATGCAATAGAGAAAACCCGAGCCCCAGATGGGACTTGAACCCGCGACCCTCCGAGATCTAGTCGGATGCTCTAACCACTGGAGACTCTATGGTGAGCAAGGGTCAATTTGTGGGCCTCGACTGGAACCCCATCGCGCGGCTACATAGCCAAGTATTGGTCAGCGCCTGTGAAACTCACTAACAGCATCACGCTGTCACATTAAAGCATATCAAGATGCGGCCAACCAACCTCCAAAGTGAGCATGTAAAGATGAAACAATTTTAGTGTAATAGAAAAGTCCGAGCCCCAGATGGGACTTGAACCCACGACCCTCCGTGATCTAGTCGGATGCTCTAACCACTGAGCTACTGGGGACTCTATGGTGAGCAAGGGTCAATTTGTGGGCCTCGACTGGAACCGCATCGCGCATGATATAATGATACTTATCTTAGTACCCTGTAGTCTGAATAGTGTACCACGTGATACATGACGAGATGACGAAACTCACAGCGAAGTCCAATCTTTTAATTTCATCTCCCCATCTCCTCAACTACATGTATAGGACCTACTAACCTGATTCGGGCTGCATAATTGATCTCTTTTTCTTGTGACTGACAGCAATATGTGAGCGAGACAGCACTGGACTACTGTGACCTGTTTCGTGGGTACAAAAATTGTAGTATTTTGTGTCAAAGCAACTTTATTTCACACCTCCACACTCTCTAAACTAATCCTATTCTTCCTCATCTTGCTTTCTTTAATTCAGCTGCAATAAGGTTTGAGATATTCAGCCAAAACAGGAAGCACGAGGAAAAAGATGTAAAAATTTTGATGCAAAATGTAATGCAAGAGTTTAGCTTAATTCTCATTTTTCCGGGTGATTTCGATTCTTATCCTTATTCTTTTATAACATCATCAAAAGTGACCCGTTTAAAAGTATTGAAGAGATGATGATATACCTGAAGAAATTCCTCACTTTTTTTCAGCTCAATAAATGTAATTGGTACAAGTTGGCAGTTTAAATTGAGAGTGATTCACTCACCATATGGGTCTCCCCCAACGGTATCGTAGTATACATTGCGATGTCTCGCTGCTAGGTTAAGTTGTTCTGAGGAAAAGATTCAGTTAAAAGATATCAAATCGTAAAGATAAGAAGTGCAAGAAAAAAGTTATTGCATGGCGATAGCAAAAATGTTGATGTACCAATAGTGTATCTCTTGTCGTCATTTGGATGTCTTCCTCCAGTGATTTGCTCCTCAAAGAAAGCTGAAGGGAGTGGATTTCCGATCGTCTGACCTTAAAAAAAGAATAAACATGCTCCATGGCATTTGGATATTTCAGTTGTCCTGCTTTACATGATTTAAACCGGTAATTGCAATTAAGCTCGACCCATTTTCGTTTAATTTCCTGGCCAGACGAACATAAAATGGTCAAACGGCACACAATAAACGTACTACACTCTTCCCACCATTACTTTCATGGGAAGTTCGACGACTCTTCTCATCTTTAGGTACACTGGTATGCGAAATACCTACCAATATTTGCAGGGTCTGCTATTCCACTTTTTTTTAATTCATTCATTCCATTTTGACCGGCGTACGGTATTTCCAAACCTGAAGAAAATGGCTGTTTATGAACCCATAGCTTTTCAAAAGATGGCTCGGTAATTAGATTAATAGAATGAAACGCACTTGAAATGGTACCATATCCTGCCCAATATTAAAATAAATCTAACCAAGGGGAAGTAAGTTTGAAGTTACCCCTCACTGAAGTGAATGTATAAAAGAATCAAAATAGTATAAATTCTCGAGATTTTCTATTTTCATCTTAGCTTCGTCCAGTGACTGCATTTTTTTCTGGTATTTCTTCCCTTCTTACCTTTGCAAAAGGCAACAGCTCCACACAATATGCTGATAATGGGTATAAAAATCCCCATTTTGGCGTACCTATTTGTATTGGAATAGTAAAAAGTAGAGTTAATATTTGAGGTCAAAAGTCATTCCTTTGGCTGGCCCTCCCTTATTGCTCTCCCTTGACTTAGTCGTCCATCTTTATTGGTTTTCTTTGTTCACTGCTGCTTAATTGCTCTACGGAATCATCTTTCCTCAATAGTTTACCATAAAATCTCTACAAAACATATGAAAACCGAACGATCATTTTTTGGGAGGTATGTTAATTAATGAATTGCGAAAAATATTTCCATGAAAGCTATAATAGCTTTAGTAACCAGATAAGCCCCATAATGGTTTCTCCGAGTTGCTCATCTGTCCAATGTGCGAATCTGCCTCTTCGTAATCAGTCCTGTCGGTAAGTTAATAGCTAAAAAATCCAACAAATACTCCCATGAATTTTTTAACATCCTTGACAATCTAACACACAGCATTCAATTTAGAAGAAACTTCCGGTAATCATACACCGATGCTTGCCTTCCTCTATAAATTTATTGTCGTTTCAGCGACATTTTTCAGAGTTTAAGGCAATATAATGGTCCTTCATTTACTTTGATATTTTCTTACGATGGTTTTCTTTGCATAACAGAGCAGCACCAGACACACAGGTAGTTTGTTGATTATGTAGTCACTGGTAGAAACTAAGGTCTGCAAACATAGGTGAATTGACCAGTTCAGGAGCTTTAAATGTGGCTCGATCAGTTCGATCTCCTCCAGGCTGTTTTGCATGTACTTATTTATCTCATGGATCAAAACTTAAAGGTCAATCTATGATAAGCAGGCTCACTGTGGAAAGTGTATCTCACCTTATGATATTTGAACAAATCTGTTGGTATGGTTCAATTTGATCATTCACCAAACACATTTCATTTCGAGATGGTACTTAAGAATATAGATATCATATCGTGATAAGTATTCTCTCTTCAAACAGACCGGCTCCTCCAATTGATGTACCTTGTACTCAACAAATAACTCAAAGAAATGTATCGCTACTCATAGATTCAGTCTCTGGGATGCCGTTATTTTAATGATTTCCTCCCAGATTTTCTACTACTTACGATTAAACAAAAAAATTATACATGAAGATAAGACCTGAATTGATAAAAGTAAAATAGCGAAATACTGTGTGCAATTATATTGGCCATAACAACATTTATAAAATTCGGACAGTCCAATATCTACAAGAACCCGGTCACCGGTTAATTTCGGATTCCTTCTCAATGGTAAACAAAAATATGAATTCTTCTGATGATCACTTACCGAATGTTGTCCCCTTCAAAATTGTGATCAGATAATTCAAGTTGATTTTCTGTTCGGATTTCACCCGCGGAGAAACTCGTCCAAAGATCTGTTGATGTTCCCCAGCGGACCGTGTCGATGTTAGTTTTATCATGGTGGCTTACCACAAGCAAGCGTTCCTATTGGTTGTGCATTAAACTTCTGTCAAACAGGTATGACTTTTACGTATCACGGATGGTGTGTCAATAATATCAATATCCTTGTTTGAAAATGACGTGTTTGTAAATCTTTTGGACACTGATTACCTCTCCTCAATCTCTCTCGTTCTCTTTGAGGAACAACTCCTCGAAGTCCAAACTTTGCAAATGTGGCTTTTCGCTACATTCCGATTTTATAGGCTATCGTTTCCGTATCGTTAGTGTAGTTTAAACAGTTGTACATGTGTCCAGAGGGGTGAGACACTTCTAGGATGAAGATTTTTTGTTTGCCTTTCTTCTGACGCTAATACCACAAATTTAAAAAAGTGTGCTTATAACTTTGAAAAGTTAATAACCCTTCATCTCTTTCAGTTGACCATAATACTATGTAACTGTGTTATAGGAGCTATGAAACGATTTTCGCATCTTAAAAACTGTCGCCTATTTGTTTTTCGTTTTTCAGGGGTTGGTGCAGGTGTGGTTTCCTTGTGCGGGGGGTAATTTTGAACGTCGTTACGTGATAGTTTAGTTCACAGAAATATTGCAAACTGAATCCTAAGGTGATGCAGTCTGAGATAATTGCATTTTGCTTCTCTTAAATGGATCATTGTTTTATTGGAGTACACGAATCACTTGTTTCCTATTTTTTTCTTGACACAGTAAACAAAAAATGTGACCTAGGGAGTATGATCGCTGCCTTTGGGTTTTGGTTTTGGTATTTTTTTGTACTTGTTATGTATTTTACATTTATTTTTAAGTTCATCACTCCAGACCTTAAAACATGTAAAACTAGTTTAGTTACCCACATTGTAATATCCAGTCTCGAAACAACGAGAACATATAGCGTATGCTAGCCTCAATAGTAGAACTGAAATCAGTTGAGTAAGTTCTTATAGATTCACACTTTTTGTGCATGCCCTTATTGAATTCTTGCTGAGGGACTGGAACTTAAGTAAAACAGGTTCTGTCCTAAGTCAAAGGAAGATTTTTTTTAGAGGATATGCCGATCCTAGTCAAAGATGGAGTTTTCTTCGAATTGAAAAATAGAGATCACATTAAAAAATGCTGCATCCCAGTATCTGATACACCGGTCAAAGGACAAACATTCTAAAACTATTTGCGCAAGTGTTCAAAATGGGCCAATCTTTATTTCAAGTCATACTTTGTGTATTATAAGTTGCAATGTATGTAAAATTCCAGCTTTGCGAGGACGTTACCAGAGCAGCCGTACTACCAAGCTAAGGAAACTTCTTCTCTTATTTTAAGGTCGTGTTTTCATTTTATTCAAGACTACTTGGCCACAAGTAAACCAAAGTTAAGATAAATTGTCAAGATTCTCTCTTTGACCAAAATTTTATCTAGTAATTTATTTATTCCGTGACGACTCTTATAAAAAAACCTCACCATTGTCACCCACCCTTCCCTTCCCTTCCCTTATAGTGTCTTGAAACTGACCTCCTATTGAAAACTTGCTACGAAGCGGAAGTCGTTAACTTGCCAACCTTAAAGTTTTCTCCAACTAGCTGGCAATGAAAACGAAATTCCTTATCAAAATATTCGTGTAACTAAAAATAGATTAAGTTGGGTATCTCTCTCTAAAACTGTAATCAGACCCACCGTCTCCTAGTCCACTATTTTGACACTCACTAAACAACCATTGATATTTACATCATAATTGCGATACAAACACAGGTAAACAAGATCTAATTTGTAATGGGGATAAGTAAAACAATACCTTTTAACCGGGAAGAAAAGAACTTTGGTAAAACGTACGATGTCAAGTGGCAAAAACTTGCCATGAAAACGATCATGTGTTTGTTTTTTAAATGCAGCATGTAACCTAATCTACCCTTTTGCGAGAGAAAAGTCACTTTACAGGAGACACTCCCCAACATTTTGACATTTCGAAAAATTACGCAAAAGAACCAGAATCAGTGATGGCACCTACTGAGGCATTGACCATTGGCTATTGAAGGACAATGACGGATTGGTTATTTCTAAAAACATAGCCAGGAACTTAGAGACTCCACTTAAAATCAATCAACTCACAGACGTGGTCACTAAGGACGATATTGTTTATCTCAGGTAATTCCATCGTCGTCCACAAACGCTTGCTAACGATTAAGTCCAAAACACAGCCCACAGTGAGATTTATTTTTGGTCCTTCTTCGCTGGCCTCAATTTCGTCATTATATCGCCAATCGTTTCACCTGCTTAACAGTAAAGAGAACACTGTTTCAAATGAAGTTACGTGCGTATTTCATTTATAGCATAATTATTTCTCCGATCCTTTTACTCGAAACGAAATTTATTTACCTTTTTAAATGTTTTTCGTATATCAACAGCTTTTTGGATCAACCTTTTTTAATATTCTTTTTCTCTCAAAAATTACTGGATTTAGTTTTATCCTCTACATTAATGATTATTTACCAGAATCCCATTTAATTTTTTAAAGTTGTTTTGTCAGGAAAAGAGTTTTAACACTGTTTTAAGAATCCTTCAAAGACATACAGAGCATATTAAATACTATGTGCAAAAGTTAAAATTACTTTTTTTTAAGTGTGAACAGTGGACTACAGGACAATGAGGAACTTTGTTAGAAGGTTCTCTATCTCTGAATTAATTTTGTTACTTGAGGCCCGGCTTGTGTTCCTTTTGTTACCTGCCATTAATTAAAAATAGGTGAAATTATTGGGCTGGTGGAGACTGTGCTTTATTTTTACTGAGTTAAAGCTGATTGTGTTAGGCATGGAATAAAGTTGTTAAAATTAAACCCCTCTTCATCATTGAATATTGGAAGTTGACAAACAAGCGAGTGAACGGAGTTTTAGCCTGTTCTGTTAGATACATGGACTTATAGCTGTGCGTATATCGCATTATATAATAAAAGCGTAGCTTAAATGTGATTTTTTACTTTAACAATAAACATCTAAAACGTAAAGATAGCGCCTGAATATACATTAGAAAAGATTATTTCCCGGTCTACATGGATTCCCTTCTACACTCTTCGAAATGTTCGTCCTTAAATCATAATTAAGTATTCGTTTTCATTGTTTTGATGTTTGTCGTTGTTGTTGGAACTAGGTTATGAGGTTGGAGCCAAGTTACAAGTTCATAGCATGGTACAGTTCAGCCAATCAGATGGCTAGGAATTCAATAGCCATGCTCCAGTTTTTGCTTAACATAGATAATCACATTTGGTACCTTTGGGTAGTCCTGATTTCTTCACGTTTTTTCCTGAAGGGTGGAAAAACATCAAAATAATTTTATTGTTACTGATGAGACCAAGTTTCAAATTGCATTTTTCTTCCATTCTTATTTTTCATCCAAACAACTTCGTAACTGTTAAATGAACTTTCTTACCTTTGCTTTTTTGTTTAATATTTCTTCTAACTTTCTTTGTTCCCGGAATCCTTAATCTTCTATAGACTGGAAGTAGAGTAAGAGTGTTACTTATAAAATCATCTCTGGCACTGCAGAACTCTCTCTCATACTAAAAGTGATGCAAATTAAGGTTATTAAGCTGGAATAAGTGCGCTGGAAAAAGAACGAAGAAGGATAACTCAAACTTTAAGCTGAGAGTGCATTTACATTATATGCTAGGCTTTGCATGGTCAGGGTAATTGGAATTAAGCATTTTTGTGCAATTAATCCAAGAGATCTCGTTTTGCTGGCTTTAAAAGCTGTCATTCCACGAAAATAAGTTTGTTCTTCAGTTCTAACACCACTATCGCGTTTATTATACGTTGAAGACAACATTTTTGGCAAGATATCTGTGTAGCCCAATACTTCAATATGTATACAGTATTATTAATACGAGAATTCGAAAAATCGGAGAAACAACGTATTACATTGGAAACAAAGGCTTTGTTTATGAGTAGCATGCGTTAAACGGAAATCTTTCTTTTTTTCAAAAATAGGTTGTTTCAGATTTTACGACGGGGAGCTACACTTCAAGATGATAGTGTTCTGCAAATTTGCTGCATTATTTTAAAAGAGATATAACCATCGTTGAGTATTTCCTGCATTATTCATCCAGTACTGAACCTGACAAATTAAACTTTCCCTCAATGAAGACGCAATCGAAAGGGTTCACGTTACTTACACATTTCCTGCGTTTTCCGCGGTCTTTTTAAAAAAAGGGCAGAATTATTTTCCATAATTCGGTGCCTATCGACTGTTCGAGGACGAAGGTATTGTCCACTCATCCCGTGATACCTAAGACCCTCTAAATCTGCGAGCAGGAGAAAAAGAGGTTTTATTTTCAAGAAGGGAACTTAATCAACTGATCATCATAAATTATTCAGAATTTTTATCAACTCACCATTTTCATTTTGGAGGAGATTTTGTCTCGCTATTGTCCTCGTTTCTAAATCTGGAGACAGTTCGTGGTTTCCTTGTGTTGGAGAATGGGCAAATACACGGAGTTTAATAGTATAGCAGAAACTATATTTTAACAAAGCTAATAAGTGAGTTCAAGGACACAAATTAAAAAGTCATCTCAAAAATATTATTTACGATACACTTTAACCCCTGTCATCTCCAACTAAAAACCTTGGTTAGGTTAAATTGCTTGCAAATCACTAACATTTACCTTTCCTTTATGGAGAAAAAGCTTTCTCGGTTATGTTTTAAATGAACGCTGAGTTTTATAAGGTTTCAAATCTTAATTTAATCAGACAAAGGTTACCAGTAGTTTTATAAACTAATAAGTGAACATCCTAACACTGTACCTAGTGGTTCTTGAAGTCCCCAGGTACTTGATCTAAAGGGTCCATTGATTTCATCGGAAAAATATCTTTTTCCCTCAGTACCAATTTCTTTGTTACAAAGAAATAGAAGTGTACATATTAAATTAGACAATTCCAAGGTCTGTCATGAAATTGAAATACAACAATGCCTTTCCTTACCTTCAGTATTAACAACCGTACTCTTTTTATGTGAACCTGAAACTGAATAAGGAAATGGGCACATAACTTAGCAAATCTTTCAACCTGCCGCTCCTAACTTCTATATTCAGCTTCAAAATATAAGTAGTTTTTTCACTGTTGTATCACATTGAGATAACAAGTTACTTTTCGTCGATACCTTGTTTATGAGTGTAATAGATCGGTAATTCAGCGCCGACCGGCAGTGAGAAGAAAACTGCAAATAATATGAATTAACTTTCCTTTAAAACAACATAAACAAAAATGAAAAAGGTTTAACATCATACGCTTAATTATCGATGGACATCTTTACAATGGCAAGACTATCCAACACATTCATATTATTCACTTACTTCTTTGGATCAAATTTTTCTTTTTATTGAGTCTCCTCCCTGCAACCAAACATAATCGATAAGACGGAAGAAATAAAGAAGTGGTCAGATTTTGTTCTTTTTAGCGCGCTCAACTTTATACAAAGGTAATCTCGTAAGAGATCAATGACGAATGTTCACTGTGTAAAACCAATGGGAAACTAGTCGCCAGGGCCGGTTGGAACAAAGATATCGGGGTTATCTTCGTACATGAGCTTATGAAGGAATTTCTTTAATACGGATCCGTATCTAACCGCCTCAGGGAAGGAGTGTCGACTTAAGATCTAAGCGAAAAATTTACTCAGACCGATTAAGGGAAAAAAGTTGGCGTTGAAAAGTTATTAGTTACGGGGTGCAAAAGATTAGATCTTTTGAGCACCTTGTTTTCGCCACTAGGCTGAGTCAACAAAAGTTGCCAGTGAAGACTCCAACAAAAATTGGTTCTCGCTCCTACGAGAATTTTGTTCACGTATTATCGTCGCACGAGTAGTTATTGCGGCTAAACAAGCATTTATTTGAAATAAAAAAGGGCCACCAGTATTTTTAAAAATTCACCTTTGGTCATGCCAGTCCGCGCTGGAACATACACGTGTTTAACTATATGTACTCTGGGATACGGATGTGGAACTGTAAAATACACAAAAATGTACTGTTATGAAAGATAAAGTTAAATTACGCCGATCTTTCTCCTCAAGGTATGAAAGGAATTTTTTTATACCTCAAGACTTTCAAGTCTGTTGCAACATCTACAGAAACAAAGAGTCGAAAAAAAACTAATGCAGTCACGATGGCCAATCAGAAAAAATCTTAAAATCATAGGGGACCGATCAGATTAAAGGGCAACCGACATAAAGCACGGGAAAACGCATCTTAATTATTATAATGAAGCGTGAGCTTTCTGGACCGACTACGGGGCAAAGGAAAGCAAAATGAAAGCAATCCAAGATTTTTCAAGTTCTTACCCCTAATTTTAGATCATAAAACAAAAAATTTTCTGTGCTCACTTTCTCCTCGTTTCTTGTACGCTTGAACATCCGCTGGAGCAGGGGTGGGGACAACTGTGAAATATACAATTCGGCATAAATTAGACTTGGCATGCATGTTTCGATAAATTTCAAATTAATGCAAAGTCGCGATTTTTGAGGCACCTTGATGTAGCGACTATGAACAATTAAACATAAACAGCTCTACGTGCAGCAATGAAAAACAGTTTATTCATAAAACCGTTGCTTGGAATGGTCTTTTTAAATTTCTTGGAAGGTGCTCGTTTATAATTACTTTCAGCATTATAAAAAAAAAAATTAATGAATTAACCCAGCCCTCAATAAACTACTCGCTTGCTCGCATTGTGAAACTCTTATGATTCTTATGAAAATGTCTTTCCACCAAGCGTACACATGCAATTTTATGAAATAATACCTACAAATCTCAGTGGGGACAAGAATAAGAAACTTTCTGTCTGTGACTTAAGCTTCGCGAAAATCAGTGTGCGGATCAATAACAACGCACCAGCTTGGAAAAAGCGTGCTTTTCCATCATGATTTTCAAACTCTTTAATAAATAAAAGTGACTAGCATCTAATTTGCCCTTACGGTATCACCACTGAATCAATATTTCACAAAACTCACCAGATCTGTCCCTCCAATTCGGAGTGTCTTTCCAAGAGACCATTCCATGGGCACCCTTTACGAAAACTTGAACTTCAAATGCAATAACAAGAACTGTCTGTTAGCTTTCAACTCCAGTTTCAAATTTAATCAAGAAATTCTGCATGTTGTAAGTACCTGCATAGCAAAATCCACAGCTCCAAATGAAAAAGAAGGCTGCTAAGTTGGACACTCTTTGCATTTTTGGGAAGAACAACGAAAACTGTTTCTAAATGAAGCAAAGTATTGCATTGGAATATATGCATTGAAAAAACATGGAATACACACACGCTTGCATAAGGCGTAATAGTAATTTCCAAATGTTAAGAAATGCGGCTTCTGACTCTATGACAGTGACACGTGCAAAAGTTTTAACCTGAAATCCTCGGTCGTACGTTCAGTTATATTGACCACGTAACTAAAAAAAACCACGAGACATTACGAGAACTGCTTCGGAAACAACAGCATATTCCGAGCAGAAAATTACAATAAGGTAAGATAAGTATTGTAACCCATTGCATTTAACAAAGTTTACTAAGGATTGCCATACATTACACATACCTTAAGATTGCATTTGTTCATGTAAACGATACTAGAGACTCATCCATTTTCTTAGCACACTGACGCTAACAAATTTTTTCTAACTCGAAAAAAGCTAGAACGTTTATTCCTTTAACCCTCATAATTCGAACTGTTAAATTTAGATGATGTCAATGTTTCAATGAGTCATTTATTCACGCTAAGCGTGCTAAGATTTCAATCCCACAACACATTGATAAGTCATGCATGAAATATGTCTGCCGGTGTGGAAGAAACGAAAACGTCGCAAAAAGGTATTTAAATTAATTTCTCCCTGGGAGTATTCTACCAAACGTAATCTATTCTCTTGAAGCATGTCATTACTTTGACATGATACAACTAGAAAAGATTAAGAAACTATATCTTTAAACTTCTAAAATTTCCATGGTCATGAACAGGTTCTAGTTTAATAAAACAAACAAACGAGAAAGTCTCCATATAAATGCCTTTGTAAGAACTGCAGACAAAAGACAAACCTTCCTTTGAATGTCTTGCTGTTTCGATTAAAGTTCTGCTCCGGGTGCTTTGGCTAAGCCATGTTAATTGCTTAGTAATTTCTTGTGGTGATTCTCGATTTATCGGGGAGAACGATGCCACGAGTGGTGAACTGTGATGTCATGTCTTCGTTTCACCAATCCCACCTGTCTCTAGGGTCAGGTAGTTTTGGTTTGAATTGTTCGGCGGTCAATGGAAGCACCTGGGGTGTGGGTTCAACTCAGTTGTTATGGTACCCAAAAAATATTAAAAAGGTCATCAAAAGTCAAAGCTTTAATTGAAAACTGAATTTTTCATAGAGTTAGTACATTCGATTATAATGATTGAACATGGCTAACTTATAAATGCCTTTGCGCGTTTAAAACAAACCGTTTTGATAATTGGACACAATTGCGGGTCTCTTTTAGAACGATGTACTTATCGTCTCAGTTCCTTTTTTATTTCGGTCTAAACCTTGCTGTATTAAGAGTATTACATTCAGAATGTGAAATTATCACCAGAGATACCTATGCGTTATTTAGTGACTTTCACGATAATCCAAAGCCTCACTGGATACTCCCTGCACACGAGAACCAGTAGCGCTCTCTGAATTGACTTTATACGCAAAAATTGCAAGCATCGTTGTACATGTCACTACTTAATAATGGCTATGTGTTAAAGAATGTCGGTGTAAAAACAAAACAGGTTTTTTCGGGAAATCTTAAAACAGAACCCTTAGCCTTTTAGCTTTCTTTTCAACGACAAGCTACAAGGTGACTCTATGCTAATATCAAACATGAGCTAACAGGTCTTTATAAATGATCTCCGCCATGCGTTCATACCCTGCAGACTTCATGTGCAATCCCACCTCCCACATTTGTTTTCGTTCCTCGCTACTTAACGAGTATCGTGGAAATTTCTCTGCCAGGTCACAGAGGATGGTAAATTCGTTGGATCTTGCATAATATCTTAATTTTTCATTGATGTATTTCCTTTCCAGATGCGTGTGCAGACAAGGCGGTCTCTTGGATTCCTCGCAGTCCATCTCAGGTATTGTCACCGCCACACTTTTCGCGCCATAGCGATGAGATGTAATGTGAAGGTTAATGATGTGTTCCGCCGCTTTGTCCCAGGCCCTTCTGTTCCGATTGTGACTGTTGTGAGCGATGTCATTTGTGCCGGCTAGTATTATGATCCAGGAATATTTGGATTTAGCTGTAAGAGACAAAGGTTGAAAATCCTTGGATTAGAATATATACTTTTTTTGTTTTTGATACAAGCAAGGTTAAGCGAAAGGTAGCTAATCAAGAACCACCTCTAAGGCTGCATTATAAAATGATGAGGTGGGGTTAGAACAGAGAATGTTCGTAATATGAGGTAAAAAATGCCTTTTCTAGTGTTGCAGTTTCCAAAGGTGAAACATTCATCTCAGTGTCAGTTTCTTCCACGAAGAAAAAAGGCATTTTATCACTTTGACCATGATGTGATTAAAGTTAATGGAAGTTACCAAAATTTATGGCGTACCATTTCACTCTCACTGTAACGATCTAAAATATCTTGATCAGGCGATTACAAAACTATCAATGAAAATCAAAACATTATTTACATTAACCTAATGAAACGGCCAAGTAGTTTTAAGTGGTATATATTTTGCGTAGTATTACGACTGTTGATAAAGTGAGTGTGAACACAATGATGACAATTTTTGAATAATTCTATACCGCTTTTTAGGTGATCTTGAAGCCGTTTAGACATTTCAGCTGCTTCAGTACCGTCTTTAGCTACTGTAGTCACGGTATAACATCTGTGTTGGTCTTTGTTCAGCAGAAACTCCAGAGTGTTGCCGTATGGCGTGTGACTTAAATCATCAGCATGGAAACCGTTTGTGAGACTGTCGCCAAACGCCAGAATAGGCAATACTAGTACTCCTGCAATGAACATAACAAATGTTTACTTGAGTAAAATCTACTGGAATAGTCTCCATTTTCCCCACCCTCCCTTCTCTCCCCCCCTGAAAAGTTGCCTATTTCTGATATCATTATGCAATGCGCAACCTGAATTAGTACTGGTCATTACGCAGTAAATTCCGAGGCCTAACCGATACACTGGAAAAACAGTTTTTGATTGGAAAAGCAAAACCTAAATAACACAAACGGCTAATCTGAACTGGAATGGTATAAGAAGGATTCACCAAGAATCTCAGAGTAGTGAATGTGACCAATTCGCCAATTACTTTTACACTTGATCCATAGTTGATCTATTAGAATTATTGTTGTCACAGAAGGACAAAGAAAAAAAACCCCACATTATTACCTGTCCTTATTTCGCAGATGAATCCAGTCTTCGGCTCCCTGCACGAAACCATGTTAATAGAACCTTCAGATAAAACTGCGCAATTTTTGTTCTCCAGCTCATCTTTCACTTCAACGTCACGTGTGTAGGGTACATCGTCAACCCATGTCCAGATTCCTCCCTTCTTTCGCAGTCCAATATAGAAAATTTTCGTGCGATGTTTCAACGAAGATATTTTATTTTGTAAATATTGTACTTCTTTGTCTGTTTTCGGCATCGCAAGAAGACCATTTTCTTTATTGCACTTTTGCGGGAACTCTTCCCATCTTCCATTTGATTGTGATGCAAACAAATAGCAGAATTCGTCGAATGCAAGCCATCCATGAGGACACTTCTTTCTGTAATCTGTGTAAAAAAAATGGAAAAGTGTCCTCACTTAATTCCAAATTTTATAATCAAAAGGAATAAACAGCGCTTAATAAATACTAAGTGCAGAGCAAGTTCCTAAATGCTCAATGATATCCCCTCCGCTACCCCGCGAGGCAATATCTACCCGTTTGGTCGAGACACTGAGTAATGTTGATACATTTTATGATCGATACGAGCATTGGAATTGTAAATAAGAATGTTGAGCGTCAGAAAAAGGAGACAAATCTTTTAAGTACAATTTATGCATGTATGATTGCAGATTTCTTTACTTCCTCTTCTGTAGCTGATTTCATTATGGAAAAATTCAAGTGCAACGAAATTTATATTTCGCTGCGGAGTTGTCCTCGAATGTTTCTGGTGCTGTCATGCATTTGCTCTCAAAAGAAACACGTTTGTTTACACAAAAGAGACCAAATTAAAGCGAATTTGATATTAAGTTACCTGTTTTCCCCATTTTTTCGCATTTTGTTATTGTTGCCTCGTCTTCAGCTCCAAAAATGCCTGAACAAAGAAAAGCATGCTAAGTGGCTGATCAAGTTCTGAATGAAATGATAATTTGAAAAATAGATGTTTACATATGCATTTAAACCTTCCCTGCATGTATATTAGCTTGAAGAAATTACCTGTTTGTTTCTTTGTCTTTCTCGATAGGGAAACTTTGGTTACCCTGTGTGGATAAGTTTGTTTCTGATGGTGTTCATTTGCTGACACATAATAATCACCACTGCCTGTTGACTCTCCTCCGCTGCCATGAGGCCTGTCATGAGCCAGACCGAATTTTGGAAGTGGAGTAGTTGTCCTTCTAAAGCTGATCAAAGTGGTTGGTTTTGGAAAGTCCCTCTTCTTTGTGGGTGCGAAATGGTGCGAAGGATTCACTTTTTTGTCTTCTATGCTCCCATTTCCAATTACGGAAATGTCGTAGCGATCTGTTTTGGTTCCATTATGCATGTCATCGCTTTCACCTTCAATGTGAGACATAAGTTTTTCTCCATGAGGTTGGGGTACGACATGAGACGTCATGTTCTTTATTCTCTGGTCAGTTTGGGTGGCGAGTGCCAAAGCTGTATTTACCTTCACATTTGGATCATTATTGTTCTCGCCTGAATTAGAATCATCTCCTGAGGGAAACAATGCAGACTCAGTTGTCTCACTCTCTCCTTCAAACTTTCCAAGCATCTCCTCTTCTCTTAAAGGCACGGTTGCTCCATTCGTTTTCCGGGGAGTCGTCAGTCGTACAATCGAACCATTGCTGTGGAAATATTCATCTTGTGCTGAACCAGCTGTTATAAGATGGATCGCTGTAGGATTTTCCATAAACGCACTTTGAAAATAGCTTTTATCATCCGGATTCCCTAATAAAAACAGGTCACCAGGGCGATATCTTGCAGCAGTCTCCATTTCTGTACTGGATGTACCCCCATCATTTTGTTCTTTCATAGTATTCTTTGCACGTTTTATAGCGTTTTGTGCTGTTGTAGACCTTTCGTCCCATAATTGACCGTCAAGCTTTCGTTTGGAAGATTTCAAACCATTACTCAACGCTCTCACTTCAACATCCTTGGCATGATTACGTAGAGCCTCTAAATCATTCAAATCATCAGATATTCCTCCTAATTGTGGTTTAATAAGTGAGTTCAAATATCTAAAGCGAGAAGGTGTCATGGACATCCAGCTTGGGTTTACGTTGCTTTCTTGCCTAAGGGCATGATATCGAGAGGCTGCATGTGCAGGTATTCTACCAATATTGTTCTTCTTTACAGCCTGAGATTCTCCTGACTTCTCGAGGAGTGACGCAATGTTCACAATCGCAGAGCCCTCGACCGAATTTGCGTCGTATACTTTTGCGTTAATCAGCAACGTTCTGAGGTCACTATCTTCAAACTTATTTCTATGTGTAGTTAGGTCTGGGTCTTCTAATAATAAAGCTGACTGTTCATTGACGTCCCCTGAGGAGCTTTCTTTGGTAACTATTCTCTTCATTTTATCAGGATTGACATAATACTTATCCAGTATCTGCATACGGGATCTAATCATTCTTGTCTTCCCAGTTCTTCCCTTATTGCCTATCTCAGTCTGAAGTGTTACATGGGCACCAGTCAACCACTTGTTCTGTAATTGCCTATACGTAAGGACCGCCTTTGATTCCTCGCGTGTTAAGTTCGATTCATGCTTTACTTTAGGCCGAAAGTCGTAAAGATTATTCTTGAGAGGAAATGTTCCCACGCCTGAATGAGTAAATCGGTAAGATTTCAGTAAAATTTCGGGATAAATGGTAAGCAGAACGAAGTAAATAGCATAGCTATACTATCAATTAGCACAATTCATTCTCGTAAAAGCAATTATCTTAAAATAGCCGATTCTCTCTGTTAAGCTGAGTGCACAGCATTTCAATTTATGTCAAGAGATATCAATCAAGCGCTTGGCTGTATCTTTCACATCACAGTAATGAACTCGTGTGTAACAGCCGTAACGAACATCAGTACTTCAATTTTGTTATATCCATATGAAGTCGTACTGAGCCTGTTAATCTACCAAACTTGCGGGACAAGAAATCGAGTCAAACTACTGAGACACATAAAGTGGCCTTATGCCAAAGGTGATCATTGTCCAATTGTCGTTACCGCTCGAGGTATCTGCCACCTGAAATCATTTGTAATGCTACATTTACTTTCCGTGTATCTAAAATGGTTTTTCAGACAACGAAAGCACGCCGTATGAAGTGCCTTGTTAAATTCGTACAAAGATATTTTTCCCCTGGATTCGATCCTCCTGGGATCTCCTAACATGGGAGTGGTATAAGCATAGCTTTAGAGAAGCTGCCTCAACCTTTTCTCCTGCAAAAATTCCAATACGATATGGTTGTAAACATTTCTGGTGGCAGTTTTAAATGCCACGATGTCTCAATAAAAACTGAAAAATCAAAACGTTTACCAACCTGATAAAACACACAGGAAGATAAAAGCCACAATAACTCCTGTTACCAACCACACATCGTGGGCCATGTTTCTGATATTAGTGTTACTGACCTTAAAACAAGTCAACAACTCCACAGTTGCAACGACTTACTAAAGTTGTCTCTCACAGATTATAATCCAGAATGAGACATAACCACATAAACATGTCTCAAAGAAGCTTTTTTTTGCTCAAATTTGTTTCCCTGTAAGTGACCAAACATCGAGTCAGACCTCTTAAAGATTCGTAATTGATTTGCTGGTACCTCTTTTCGGAGAGGAACAGCCCAAAGCATTCTTCATGTCTTACTAAAGAGAAAAATATTTTGTTTCTGGTTCTTCGCACTAGGAATATACATGCAGGATGGTACCTTAGGTAAATATGTCAAAGGAAACAGTTATTTTCTTTTTTAAGGACTGAAGTCAAACCGTATGGCTCTTAGAATGAAAAACCTGTTTATGGTGGAAATTGACGGGTAACACATTCATAAGTTGTCATACGCCTGATTGGGCGTGTCGATACGATGGGGTTCAAATTTTGAAGCTGATTTCCTTTAATTATGGCTGACGGAGTTCCTAACGTCTGAACGCAAGAGACGAACTGCATGTACTTTGATGGTCAGGTCCACTATGTCTTGCGTTCCAGAACTGATCCTTGAACGTTGTTTAGTGTTACCGTTTCTAAAGATCTAGTGGTGGCGTTTGAACGCAGGAGTGGAAAGGACCGCTAAGGATACAATGACATATCGAGCTCCTTATAAACAGACTGCCAGGACAGGGTAGAGCCTTTATTTTAAAGAGGCAGAAAGATTACGTCATTTCAAGACTCCGCTGATAGCTTTGGAGTGTCTAGTAGCAAAAGACAAGCACGAGAATGTCTAAATTTGTTAACATACCGTACTGAGAAACTGTTTAACAGGTATAAGAAACAAAGATGCTGAGTCTAGAAAAAAAAAGTTCAATGGTTTCTGAAAAACACTTCATGTGTTAAAAGTGCAATAAGCTCTACTGTAACAAGGATATAATGAGAACATATTTGAATCATTTTCGCCAGGAAGTTGTTCGTAATGTTCTGAACAGCTTACGCGAGTCGTGGTTGACAGAAACAAATGAAAAGTGTTATTGAATTGTTTTCATGGCTTAACTTTAGTTATCTTTGCAGCCAGGGATCGATAGATTATATTGAGTAGGTTATTACTCCGATTATGGATTCAAACAAGCAAACACGTGTAAGAATGTTTGTGCTCCCTATAAAAGTGGTGAGCATTTAAGGATAGGCTCGATTACTAGCCGGAGCCCGCGCTCCTCACCGAAGAGACTTCTCGGGGAGGAACGAGAAAGACCAGACCCGAGAAAGCGGCAGAAATCAAGCCTAGTTTAAGGAAGGATTTGCTTCTGTTCTTGATACTGTATCTGTTGAAAACCTCTGAGTGCAACTTCAAATTCAAACTCGTCCTAACTCGAGACATACCGAAACGCAATGGTTGGTACATAATATATTTATTAAATGTACGTATCAAAATAATCCTTATTTACATTTTTAATACCTAAATTTCCCCAATTTTCCTTGTATTCACACAGCCCTTTTTAATTCTAGGTTTTTAAATCTTGACCACCTTGTTATCAGTTTATGTAGCAATCAAAACGTCTGAATGTATGTAGCCTTAATTTTTTAGAACCACACTATTGAGAAGTTAATGATTCCCAAAGTTATGACATCTGGCTTTTAACTCTGGGAGGAAAAACGCAAGAAATAAAAGAAGATATTTACAGTTCTCACAGAATCTGTTAGTGAAATTCCAAACTGACCACGCAAGAAAAAAATGTACCGCAATTAACTATCAGCCCTACTGATAACATTTTAAAACCTAAACTTTCTTCTCCTTCATTTCTGCATTTATGTAGACACGAAAAGACCGAGCAGACTATTATTCTTACAAAGTATGTTTAAGTGGTTTGTCCCTAAAAAGTACCTATGTTAACCTTTGTCAAGTCTCTGTAAATGTTACTATTATACGTGACTAACAAAACCAACACATATATTTTTAAAGGTGTCACTGATGTTTCCATGGAAACAGGTACTATTTGGGACAGTACTGCTTAATCGCTGATTAGTAGCCAAGCAAAGGTTGCTGAGCGGTTACTTCCGAATCAGCAAAGAATACATGCTATTTCGTTATGAATCTTTTTCTTTATTCACACTTCTCTTTTTATTTGCGTCTTTTGGAGTCTTCTTATGGTTCTTTGACTTGTATAAACTTCGCCTCCATCTTTTCGCGTGTGGCTTCTTTCTCAATGTGTTTATAGTATGCTCTGCTTTGAGATACTTCAAAATTTCTCGCTGAATAGTAAATAATTTGTCCATCTTGTTCAGCATTTTGGCCATAACAAATGCGTTAGGTGAATTCTCTGGTTGCACGGGCACATCAGTCCTTTTTCCCACGGTGAACTGTTGTCCGGCATCTAGTTTCTTGTTTGATGACAGCGTATTGAAAAACTTTAGCTTCTGCAACCTACCTTCCGTTGAGCCTTCCTTTGTTAGCTTGTCTTTTTCCGAAATTTTAGAAAGATGATGATCTTTGTTATCGTCTGAACTCCACCGGGACCTCTCTTCCCGATTTGTCTTTAAGCCACTAATTCGATTTCTCAGGAAATGACTCGTGTCGATTCGATTTCTTGAACCTTTGAGCCAAATATTTATCTCATTCCTCCTTCGTCGCTTGATGTCATTTTCAAGATCTTGTAGGTCACGCTTTCTGATGTCTTCCCCATCACTGAGTCCGTCATCCGTTTTGAGATTGTTAATACGTTTCTTGGCACGCTGCATGGCAGAATACTTTGCAGCCTCGATGATGGTCAAAATTTTCTCCATTTTCTTTATTTTATCCACTTCAAGTTTTGCAATGTTTTCTTTTCTGATGTCCTCTCGAATCTTCTCTTCATCATCTTGGATTTTCTTCTTCACTTGAGCACCATCTGTCGTTTTATCCTTTTGAAGCAGTTGTTTCTCCTGTGTAATCTCAGCTTTCTCGTTCTTCATGTCGTCTTCGTATTGTGTAGTCTCCATTTTAGCCTGTGTTTCAATGTCATCGACGATGTGCCGCACGGAACTTGGTGACAGCCCTATTGCCTCCTCAATCTTGGACATAGCTAGACTGGCTCTTTCAGTGTCATGAAGCTTTCTGTAAGCTTCTGCGATCAAAGGATTGACTAAAAATAAAAAATTACCTATTTAGTTAACATTTTTATAGGTGCTATGTAGAGAGTTGAAACCCACCATACCTCAACAAATATGCTGGACAGTTTTCATATCTCGTGTGCTAGGCCCTCAAAGAAGGGAAAGATGTTTTGCCTCACTAAAAAATGTTTCATCTTTCTCTTTCGAAATCAATATTCGATGAGAAAGGTATAAAGTAGGCGACATAATTTTTGCGAATGTCAAAAAGGAGACTTGTCATTTACTGTTAACAGTTGGTGATTTTCGTAGCCTTTCTCATTGGGCTTGTAGCCTGTAAGATAGCTTTAAGTTAGGGGATTCAGAGAATTTCTAAAGTCAAATTTTGCTCTGATAATCACAGTATAGAAACGTATTAGTAAGCTCGACATCTTAACGTTGACTTATAAGTGGATAAAGGCAATAGAAATAAATGGTATTTACCTGGAGCTTGATAAGGTGAAGCTGGAGGATAATACATCGGGGAATTCCAAGAGTATTGCGGGTTACTGGACAGGAGAGGTTGGGTGCTCCAAGAATAAAGCGAACCGGAGGGATTAGCCTCCGAGAGTACCTGCTCGCCGGAATGAGCCGTTGAATGAGCCGCTGGTTGAAAACTTACTGGACTTGGTGGTGTCATGACCTGAGGTTGGTCCTGTTGAGGTTAAATTAAACATTTAAAATGTTTTCACCTTTTTGGCTTTGATGCGAGGAAAAATTTGAAGTTTTTCTCTTTAAGGTAGATGTGTACCCTACTAGTTTAGCAGGCTAGTTGTGGCTACGTAGCTAATTGCCTATAGCCACTTTACAATCTTTGTAACCACTAAAAAGCTTTTCCTATGAAAAAGTTAGACAACAGTTTACCGCCAATGAATCTTAGAACATGTGTCCTCAGCAAAGGAAAACCACTAAAAGTTTTGTGAACTTACTTTGGTGTAATTGTTTGGGTCAAACAATACATCCTTTATTAGCCATCCCTATTCTGTCAAGATGGCTGCATATCAGTTGGTTTTTTTCAGTTTTTATATACCTCGAAGCCTTTTTAAAAGTGCTGACAAGTTTACCAAACACTACCATCTTGACCTTTAACGTAGACAATGACACATACTTGACTTACATTGAAAGCAGTATTTGGTGTTACTTCCGGCTTCACAGGTTCAGGAGCCTTAGGTTGTGGTTTCTTCGGCTGGGCGTGCGGAACAAAATTTTGTTGTGGCGCTTGAACGCTTGGAAGTGGCTGATGATATGGCTGCGTTGCAAACGAGCTGGGAACACTGGACGGGGAATTAAAGTATCTTGACATTGAAGCTAATTTTGGAGATAGGGCATTAGGGCTGTAGGACACTGTCAGAGGTGCTGACTGTGTCAAGAAACCGTTTTGTTGTCCAATACCTGTTTCCATTGTCTGAAATGGCATTGTGATGGGCTGGGCAGGTGCAGCTGGTAGGAAAGGCTTAACAGGTTGTGCTGGAACGGCTTGAACGGCTGCAATGGCTAGTTGAGTTGGCTTGGGTGGTTGAGGTGGTGCAACTGGCTGATGAGATGCAACCAGTTTGGCAGGCTGTTGCCTGGGCGGGGGCTTAGGCGCTGAAACATCTTTCTGCGGTTCTATCACATCATTACCATGACCGCTAGATGGTGTCTTGGGAGAACTTCCACTCGTCTGTGTTTCAGGCTTCTTCATCGATGATGGGCTTTCCATGTCACTGAAATCAATATCTGCTGGGTTGATTTTAGTGTCACTTGCGTCGGTCGAGAAGCTCACTACCTGACCACCCTTTGGCTGCACCGATTGTCCGCTAAGTTGGTTATTACTTTGGGGTGAGAATGCTGATACACTTGTCTCTTTGACTGTAAAAAAGAAAGGAATATCCGTCACACGAAATTATTCTTTCATAAGAAAATTTAGACACGTCTAATGCTACATCCTTAGGATATGAACCAAACCCTGTTTGACCTTGGGCAAAAGCACGATTTTAAACGCGTGCCATAGCTTTAACGAGGATGATCGTGTGCAGGCTAAAAGAAGTCAATTAATTTATTTTCACTTTTTAGTGTGGCAATCTGATCTAACTCCCTTCGATAAAACATCCGCCTTTAAAAGAAAAAGTCCTCCATTAACTGCTTACTTGAGTTTATTCGTTGTAATTCCGTGTTATCTTGATAGTGAGGCGTAGACAAAGGCGCCACATTACTAGGAGCAGGTAAACTAGGAGGCAATAGCTCGCTTGTTGTAGCCGGAGCCATACTTGGAGGAGCTACTGCTTGAAACGTCTGTGGTTGATAACTGGCAGTATATGACGGCATAACAGTTTGATAAGCTGGCTGTGTAACTCCTCCAAAATAACCAGCAGCTTCTGGTGGGTACGAAAGCGGTGGTCCAAGATACATTTGGGGGGTAGACGCAATTTTGTCTTTTTGAGCTCTGACGAGATCTTCGTGGGCTCTTTCTTTCGCCAAGTACTTTGCTGCTTCTAACTTAACTATCAATTTCAAAATACTTTCTGCCTGATTAACGTCTTCGTCGGCGACTTTTTCGAGCTTCACGAATTTTTGCTTCCTTTGTTTGTCCTCAGTCTGATCGGCGAGTTTCTTGAAGCTTTTCTCTTCATCCTTGAGTTGATTCTCTAAATTCTTGGTTTTATCTTCGATCGTTATAGGACTTAATCCAAGCTCGTTTTCCATGTTGCTAAGTGCTTTAGCTGCTTTTATAGCTCGCTGTAACTTTTCTCGAGCAACTACCACGGGATCATCTAGGGATATTTCGATAGTAGGTGTTTTGCGTCAGTAACATATCATTAATAAACGCGTTGATGTTAAAAAACTTTTGAATGGAATTCTTTATTAAAAATAATATCTAGATGATACCTTGAAGAGGGAGCTGCCGCTTTTCGCGTGCGTCGGCTTTGGAGTAAACACTAGGGACTTTTTTCGGCGCATGCTCGTTGTCTGTAAGAGAGACAATGAGCAAGAGGTACGTTAAGTGACTAATTTGGCATTTTCAACCGGCGTGAAGTTGAAGTCTGTCAGTAAGAATAGCCATAAACTGCTCCTTCATCAGGCTGAATTACGTCTGCTACTTTGCAAGTACACAAACGCAAGTACAAAGTTACAATCATAAAAATATTAATTAACTTTATCAGTAAAAATAAACGTTAACAATGAGAAGAGAGTAAGTCAGAAGGGGGAAAATAGGTTATAGCAATTAATGTTAAATAATTATTACAGCAGGAGAATTTAAGCCCGTCAGAGAAAGATAATTCTAGATTAGTCATGAAATATTAATAGACAGGGAAAACAGCCATAAGTAAAATGAGACAAGAAAAAGTGAGAGCAGTAAATCTGAAGTATGTTGCCATAAAAATTTCAATTTATCTTTTCAAATTGGAAAAAACTATCCTTATTCTTGAATAATATAACCAGAACACCAGCTTTGAATACTTAACAATCCTAGGTACTGAGGTTTTGAGAAGGATGCCTTAACATCCT
Source organism: Stylophora pistillata (assembly GCF_964205215.1). Classification (NCBI taxonomy): domain Eukaryota; kingdom Metazoa; phylum Cnidaria; class Anthozoa; order Scleractinia; family Pocilloporidae; genus Stylophora; species Stylophora pistillata. The sequence continues at coordinate 14,262,782 of NC_142528.1, read as the reverse complement.
TACAAATAATTACGACAGGAAACTTTTTCGTTCGAAGAATCAGGAACTCCCTCTCCAAAGCCATCTTGAAGAACTTACACTGACTTAGAAAAACGAGCGTAATTCGTCTTTAAGTCAGGAATTCTCCTCCGTACTAAAACCTTAGACTATCTTTTTTTACTGACTCAAATAAGACGATGACTTCTCTGACCTTGATGTTTTTCACTTTCTTTCTCTCCTTGTGTTTCGTGAGAGTAGTTGTCTTCTTTAACATCACCATCATCGTCAGCATCCAGATTGTCAGAAGGGAATTCTTCTACAGTAGGGATCCCATATTCCTCTAGCATGGGATAATCAAAGATATTTTCCCCCAGTAATGGACTGTACTGCTCCAAATTTCCCACATGTTCATAAAACTCTGTAAGATTTTGAGTGATACGTAGTTAGCATTCAAACCCAACGATCATCCTTGGTAGTTTTCTTCGAATTGCACCAGGTGCTTAGAAACAAATGTGATATAACCTAATTAGCCAGTTTCTCTCCTCGTTTATTTTGTTTCATTGAACTAATAGAGGTTGGTCATAAATGGATGGAAAGGATTTCACAACTTCTAAAACGATGACTGTATGAAGCTTTCTTAGTTCTCTTGGAAAGTTATCCGGTTTTTTTAATTGCACAGCTGATGTTTGTATTGGTTAAATATAGAGAAACGTCATACTTGCACAATTATGACCACATTTTTAACTTCTATCGCATGGATCAAGGGCGGAGGTGGGGTGGGTCCTCTCTTTGTCTAGAAAAGTTATGAAAGTAAAGAAAACAATACCAAAATACCCAAGTGGTTGCCAGAATACCCAGAGTGAAAGGGATCTTTCATTTTACCTTAATTACCTACCTTGAGCAGTGGAATGTTTCAGCAGGAGGAAGACTGAGACCAAGAGAAGGACCAGCTTCAATGAAACAGAAGCCATAAGAATTCCACTGAAAAAAAAAAATTCCAAGACTTTTATATAAAAAAGGTGCCTGCTAGTTTCGAACATAACTTTTGTAGAGAATCTAAGTATGTTGTATGCAAGCGTTCAAATCATTTAGTACCAAGAATTTGAGGGAAAGGCCAAGGCTGAAAGACTGAGTCCTCTATTTAGGCTGCCTTATTCCAAGCAGGTGTTATTCCATCTCGGATCCTTTCTGTTCTAAAATACCCTACAAAGGTCTTGAAATGACGATATCGACTTACGCAAGGTCACTTCGTCGTTCTCCGCCATGGAACTTATAATCCGCACGAGATCAGATCCTTTGAGTCTTAAGAAACTTGACTACCATCTGGATAAGGTATATGGAGGATCCAGTCTCTTAATCTTATCTCCATTTGATAACTGACTTTACTTTAAACTATAAAAACCTTAGCAAAAAAAAAACTCCTGTCGTCTTAAGGTAGCAAGGCTTAGCTTGTCTGGGTTAGAGAATATGAATCCACTCAAATCAATCTCCCCACCGTAACGTTGCCGACAGAGCTGAATAAGGAAATTCTACATCAGAGGATATGCGGTCAACAACGCGGGCTCAAGTGTCCCAAGTTTAAAAATTTAGCGAAATTAACGGAAAATAATGGCTGACTTTTAAAACCGAGGAACTCTGTTTTCGTTGAAGGCATTTTCCTATTTCTAGAGGTTTTAAGGAGAAAATTAATTTTTGAAAATTTTAGGGGGTGTACCAAGTTTTTGGAGGTTGTTCCGTAAAAGAATAGCGACAAGGAGGACGACGCCTCGAAGCAACAGAATAGGAAATCAACCATGCGAACGACTCAAAGTCCGTGTTTCCGCGGCAAAACCTAGCGCATGCGTATAAGTTATTCAGCTCTGTCAACGTTGCCATAATGTAACGGTTTATTCAGGTTTACGACGACCGCCGCACACTTGACCAAGCGAGTAGTTTTTTCATGGAGCTGACCTTTACTTTTTTTCTGCTTGGTGAATCGAATTATTTGAGTGATGCACATGATTGACTAAGCTGAAAACTTTGTTTTATCACGTTTCGAGATGGTGAACAGATTAGAGGGAAACACAAGACTTAGAAATGTTTATAAGGCATATTTCTCCTCTTGAAACCTGCTATATTGCTTATAAAAATCTTGCTCACGATTTATGAATTTTTACAGCTTCGAAACGTTGCTTAATGTGGCAGAGGTATGCATGAATGACTTCCACTCACACAGATCTCGCAGTGAGCCGGTGCAAAATCATCGAGTCAAGATAGGCGCTTTCAGAACTTGACAACAAACAGATTATTTAACCATACGAATTTTGTGTGTAATGCAATTACCTGTTATAAGGTAATGAAGGACCTGAACACGAAAACAGAAAAACTACAAGAGACATCTCACAACTGACGTACAGCTGGGTCATGTCAGCTGTAAACTTTTTCTCACATCTTAAACCTAGAGTGTTCGTAAATGGTCATAAATACACAACTTGAATTAGCGTGTCTTACCATTCAGAGCTTTCTATTGGACGTCTATCCTAGCATCATACATTTAATATAAAAGTAAATGTCCAATGCTGCCCTCGGTCAACTTATCTAAATGCAACCTGTCAACAATTTCGGTAAAGTAATCCGTCCTCTTTCATTTATTTACTGCCTCAGCGGGCGTACTGGGAAACTTCTTTCAAATCACTCATTGAGAATAATTCTTTTTTTTTTTTTCATCATTTGCTCTAAAGATGGCCTTTCTTTCAAATATAGAACAAAAGATTTTAACAGTTTTGTACCATCTTTTTCACTATAATCTGTAATTTTTCTAATGAGTTTCCGAGCATCTCAAACCTGTTGAAACAGAGTTAAGAATTTATTTTAAAAAAAGTCTTGAGATCATATTTATTTAACTTGCCGGAAACCGAAGGGCTCTCGAAATTACCCACTTCATCTTTGATAGACTGATATAACGCTCCCTTCCCGAAGGAGTTCTTGCTATCAAATATTTCTAATTTTCAGCCAATATATTAAATAAGTCATACCCTAACTGAGTTGCAGAACTAGAGTCAGAACTGATTTCCTTTACAATAACATCTCATTTTAGAAACCTCATTATTGTTAAAGCATTAAAAATGTTAGAGGACCAATCCTCTAAACTATTCCTTCATCATTTATATCAGTTAAGTTTGACTTCTAAGACGACTACGAAATCCCACAAATATGTTATCATCCAAACTTGGAACGAAATTCAATAGGGCGGTCAGGTATTTTTTTACTTTGTTGCCGTAGGAGTGGCCTCACTGAAATCTTCACTAAACATGCTTACGAATAAATCGCCGCAAACATTAAAATGAAGTAAAACGCACCACACTACATATACTGGGTACGCAATCTAAGGTTTGACCAAGCGCGCAATAATATTTGACACGGGGTTGAAGGGGAACCTTCACGTGTGCAGGTGACAAAGATAAGTCTCGCTTAAACATTACAAATCATTTAGTCCCTCGCAATTCACGTTGAAAAACAGCTCTTGAAGCAAGCTTAAGCTTCTTCATTTTGAGCAATGTCAATGGGAAATCACGACGTTTGGATAAGCAGCCATGATTTCGGGAACACCTTGAAGCCAAGAGTCAGTGAAGTGAAATAATCACTTACCCGTAAGAGTTCAAGCGATTGTCATCTTACGACACCAACCTGTGTAAAATTCTGCTTTTGGATTTCAAACCCAGAGAACCAAAATAGCTTTTGGCGACGGGGAAAAAAACACGATTCTAAAGGGCTAAAACATATCTCGATTTCGCATGCGAAAATTCCGCCTAAGGATTCGCCATTTCTTTTCCACCTTTGTTATAAAAGTATGAACTAAGATTGATTTATGGGTTGAGATCATCATTGAAAATGGACCAATCAGGTGCTGCCATTGACAAATCGTTGTTTCGTTTGTTGATTCCCGGGAATTATGACCAGTCGAGCCATGGAGTACCAAATACCTGTTGTTTGTATTGGAAATTATCAACAAAATTGAACATATTTTAAAAAAGTTTTCACGCACATTTACACCATTTCTGGAGAAAGACTAAAACACTTTTATCCGTTACAGTACCAGCGCAAGACCTTGTGGTATTTATTTTGAGCCTAATTCTGATCACAAGGCATCAATAGGTCGATTACATGTTATCTGCCTGCAATTTTCTGGATACAAGTCAACACACTCAAAATATCTCGATGTCTACGCGCATTTTATTGTCTAAAACAATTCCCGCCTAGAAACTGTAGGAAATAAACCTGGTGCTTAATCAGCTGAAGCATGTGCTCACGAGATACCATAGAAGACATGCATAATGCAATGGTGAGATAGTAGTTCAAGGTGCGCATTAATTATTGTTATGTTTGGTGTTTGTGTTTGTTTTTGTTCAGTTTTAAGATGTTTCTCGACAACACTAATCGGCACTTGACACAATTGTTTAAAATAAGACAATTAAGAGATCTTTCCTTTTCCCAAACGAAGGAGACCGAACTTATTCCACTCACTTTAGGTGGATCAACGATAAGCTCTGAAACGAACGTCCAGCGGTATAACCCATTTCTGAATACCTTACTTAATTCGGCGTGAAGTTGTAATGCTTTTGAAATAATCAACAAGGGCCATTTCAAAATGTCACCACTCCCACAAATTTTGATGTGCAGTATAAATTCACACCTTTCAACAAATGGTTAGCCTGGAAAAGCAATGGGAAGTGCGCTGTGCTCCGATAGACTATGGTCACTAGACGAGAGTAGAATAGAGTATGAAGTAATACTTGCCAATATGCGTAGCTTTCAAAGTACTTTTCAACAACGAAAAGTTGGGTTTAACTTTTTAGAAAGCTTGACTTGAGATATCGACTTGCGATGTGCACATCTTACCCTCTTTTGTTTGGGTTTTCTGTTTCTAACGTAGTACACTCCCCAAAACTAGGACTAATCGAGACAAGATATCACCTCACATACTTTGAGATACCAATTTTTTTGCGAATGTGATCATGAAAATTGAAGCAATTTAATCGTATCAGACGAAACAGATGGATAGGAATACAATTTAACGGCAACATCTCCTGTAAAATTGTCTCTCAGGTTCTTTATATAAATACTAATAGAAAAAACGAAAACAAATCGAGAAAATCTAATGTGGGTATAACCAAAATAACACGAAATTAAAAGATGAGAAAGAGCTGATCGAAAACTTACCTCCTCGTCAGTTAAACACGAATTTGATTCTCTAGAAGCTCTATCATTATGGGGGCCATCATGTACAAACGCGCTAGATTTCTTTGAAATTAAAGTTTGTACAGCTGCCTTCTTTCAATCTATTGAGGGCATTTAGCGATCCACCAAGCTTCCCGTAGCTTTAAATCTCGTCAGTTACTATAATTCCCTTATTTTTTTCCAGCTGAGGTGTTTTGGAGTGAGGGTCTTCCGTGATGATAAATTATTGTTACCCTGATGGTAATTTTGACAGGTAATTTGTCATAGTAATTAGGTCGATATATGTTTAGCTCTAAGTTCGGTAGTCCGGACGGTTGGTGCCGTTGTCTGTCATGTAAGGATACGCCCTGCCACCTTTTTGTGTCCTGATGAGAGAGATGCTAATATAACAAACATATTGCCATCACAAGCTTTCCCACTTTAATTGAAAAATGATTTCTAACGTTTCTTAGATGTTCAATTCAAGATATTCGATACTACGCACCAAGGGCGTGGCAAGACTTCTTTGACTTTATTCGATAACTTTACACTGCCATGACTGATCACGAGTCAAGCTGCTCTGGCAGCATGCTCTTGACGCTAAGACAAAGACATCGGCCTCGTTTGGCGCGTTTCGACATGACATGGTTGGATTAATTTTTGCTGGTACTTGTAGAATATTGACGCTTCCCGGCATTCATTTGTGGGTTGAACCTGAATAACTTAGCTCTGGTGCTTACCCTCAGCTTACGCACATTTGCTGATTGAATGTGCCACTCCACTTTATTCTATGGTTCGCTATACAAGCTCATGACCAGGAGCCCATTACGTAATGGGATCCTGGTCAACAACAGTTGTAGTATTTAAAGAACCAGGAAACTTAGGAACCGTAATATTTTGTTTCCTTTCTTATACTTAGAGGATAGATATATCAAATTTGGACATTCGGAATTACCAGCACTTTCATAAATTTCACCCATCCAGCATCGTAGTTTCCAGAGACAAGAAACTCTCCGGACACGTTACTCATTCATATGTATATTTTTTATCACCTTCAATCATTCGACATTTTTCACGTTTGACATTATTTTCATGTTGAGAAAATCCTCTGTCATAGATCATGGCCGCGATAACTTATCGGTTTCCGTGAAAAGAGGGGAATTCCTTTTGCCTCTGTTGCGGAGTTATAAATATCACCACCATTCACCTCCAATTCGGTGTATGAGTTGGGACAAGCAAGGTGCATCATGGGAGAGTTAATAGTACGGAATAGCAAGTTTTTGTTAGTATGAGCAAAGGAGAAAAAATACCCGCACATGTTAATTTATAATCTGAAACACCTGCATACTATTCACGTTGGAATTGATTAATATGTAAGGCAGAAAGCGAACTAAGGTAAGATGTGTTAAGACCGAAAAGACAAAAAGTTCGAAGTTACCTCCGCGGTATGCATCAGTGCTGTGTCTTACGTTGTTTTCGGTCGAGCTTAAAATAACAAATCTTAATTGTCGAGGCCCGGTGGAAGGTTGTATCTGTAAATGTATTCTGTAGACCAATACTTATTGTGTAGGCTCCATTGTGGAATGTATGAAAGTGACTCGTTCAAACTATTAAATTTTATTATTTGAGTCAAACTTAATTTGTTTCACGAAAAATTGTATGAAAACGGCCACTAAAAAATATTTTGTCAGTCTAAAATACTTTCCACCGGCGTCTCTTTTTGGAACAGTTTCAAAGTGTCATTGATTTGTTGTTTATTTGGCTCCCTCTTCATCTGATTTGGAGAGGAGAGTTCTCGCTGTTGAGTAACTGCGGTTTGCTTTTTTCGCTTTAGCTTCTTCCCTTATTTTCTTGCGCTCTTGGAAGCGGAACTAATCTTGTTGAGATTACTTTCTCTATTACCTTCCTTATGCTGTTTCGTTTGTAGGGTATAACAGGCTTGATAGAGTCCTCGTTGATTGTGTTTAGAGGTATCCTGGGACCCCTCGGTTGTGTAGTTAACTGGGATGTGGGTTTCCCTCCAGGAATCAAACCAGAGATAGCTTTTATAGCATTCTCTCCTGCCTTTTTGAAAAACTCCAAAATGTCTCTTGATTTTCGTAGTTGTGCAGATGCTAAGAGAGCAAAGAGAATCATATCAAGGAAGATATAATTTTTTTTTTAAAGATTTATCACCTCAGAGCAACAGTAAACAATAGCAGGTATCCATCATTTTCATTGGCTAACAAGCATTTGACTTTCCCAAAACAAATAAGAAACAACAGCCCGTTAAAAAATTTCCATCTAGGGACAAATCCAGTGAGGATATATTAGACGCACACTAAAATTTTCCTACTACACTAAACAAGGAGAGCAGAACTTTTTCTTTATATCATATGTGAAACTCAAAATGCATCAGTGTGCTTTAAACAGCAACATCCAGACTACATAATGCCAATAGATTAAGGCATCACAATATTGGTGTCCTCATGTCACAAGGGGCAGGTACGCCGGGTACCAAACAAACTGGCTGTCAAAACAACGGCGATTCTAATGTCAAACTGTTGTTAATCTCAAAAACAGATTTAATTGCCTCTGTAGTTACCTTTACACTTGAAAAAAGCTACAAATAAACAAAAAAATTTAACTTATACCTTGAATATGAAGTTCTAAAGAGAGAATCATAAGGATGAGGAGTATAACCATTGCTGGAGGACAAACGGGTACAAAGACTAACAGGTCCACCACGTGTAGTACACTGCGGTAAGAAGCAGACAGCTTTGGCACATTGCAGACGGTGAAGGAGCGTTTCTTTCAATCTCCAAAAGTGTCAATGTTATCTTAACTCAAATATAAACCATCTAGTCGAGTAGATAAACATGTCAGGAAATAAGCCACTCATTCACATATTCACATGTAATGTGACGTCGACAGGTATAAATATTTGACAACCAGCAAAAAGATCAAACTGGACTCTTGTTTGAAAAGGCCAATCAAACGTATCATATGGACGGCACTAAATGGTGCATACTGTATTTAATCTAAATTAAGCCGTTAATGCCTGATGCCAGATGAATATAGTTCAGCCTCCCTATGTAAAGAACGGTAATGGAGAACAGAAAGCAAGTACCCAAGTGGTGTACCGGCGGCAGTGAGAATGTTTATACAAACATTGCGCGAGGATAAAACTATCTTTATTGCCATTTTGCTGAAAAATAATCAGGACGCTTTCTACCATTAGCTGTCGTGGTCGAAAAGTTATAACATAACTGACAGTCAAAGATTCAGTTCAGCTTCATGGAGTATTCTTGGGCCAAACATTTCAAGATCACGTGATACCACCAAGGGGCGGAGTTTGGCGGGAAAAAGCTCCCAAAATGCAGTGAACGAGGGATATCTTCTTTCATTTTAAACCGTATAGATATTTGTCGATCATTTAATAATTTTTAACACTTTTTTAATACAGGAAATATATATCTTAGATGTATAATTAAATTTTCGCTGAGGAAGGTTTAAACGAAAATCTTGATGGGAAAAAGTACAATTCCCATAAAATGTTGTTCTGGACAAACAAGATTTTATTTGTGAAGTAAATAATATAACATAAATTTATCATTGCTTGTACTGACTACTGATTGTTAGCATTTTTTACATTATCAAATTATTTGCCGTGTAGTTGTTAAATTACCGGTAATACAAATTCGTATGAGTAATTTTAAATTATCGAGTTAATCACGATAGGCTCATGATCAGTTCAAGCAAAATTTATAAAAAATAATTAAGTTAGATACTCAGTGTTCTGAATGGCCCGTTTTGATTCAGTTTTTGTTACGCAAAAGAAAGGGCGCAAAAAGCCAGTTTCTTTAAAACAGATCTTGTATTGCTTCAAATTCATATTTGCTTCACAACAATGTCATGTAGAAATAACAAAAACACCTTCGGAACTTGAAAGCAAAATAGCAAATACAAGAATGTAAGTAGTATCTGGATAACTTAGAGCTGATAACACCTGCTGATCACAATTTAAGATTATAAACGGTCTGATCTAGCCGACCTAACAGAGTACTGGTCAAAAAGACTCAAACGCAAGAGAAAAAAAGCTGGTCATCGTTCACTGTTAAAAGGCGAGAGAGAAATTACCTCTAAAGTTTCTTCAAATGGAAAGCCTAGGTGACACGAGTGATTGGACATTCCGTTTTATATGATTGTGATTGATTAAGAGGCTAAGCTGACGAACGGAAAGCTTGCTCATTTGCAAACTGCGAGCACGCTGGCTATATACCTAAAATAACTGGTTTAAAAACTGTTCTACTGCTCCTTCCGTGTGTTCAGATGTCATCTTCTCGATATCACGTGCTTTGATTCCAAACTTTGCCCCTATAGCTTTTGCCATGGTGGCTGCTTTTTTAAGGGAGTTATTCACGTCATCAAACACCTGTCGAAGCCTGTTCTGAGTTTCACAATGCGCTAGGAGCGCTTGAGCCACTTTGAATTTCAGGTTGTTAGTTTTTCTGATCTTTTCTTTCAAAATGTCGATCTTGGAAGTCCCAGAGTCTGTTTGTTTTACTGGAGAAGTTCTATCATTCTTACTCTCCGGCTTCTTTTCAGCTTGCGTTGCTTTGGCGTCGTGATGGTCATTGGCCGTGACAGCTTTCGAGACTTTTGTGAGTTTTTTTTCATATTCTTCTAATGAATTGTTTTTATCGTTCAAAAGTTTGCTTGGTTTCGAACCCTTTGGAACCATTGCTTTCAATTTCTCTTCCAGTGTTTCTTTATGTTTCTCAGGTTCGGTTTTTGATTTTTCTAATTGATGTGTACTTTGATCTTTACTCGCAAGTTCCTTTTGTTTTTCAGGGGATTTCATGGTAGACTGTTTACCAGAATCCTTCATTTTATTAGAGGTGACCTCAGCAGCGTGCATGGGTAAATCCTTGCCATGTTTAGGTTTATCCTTCGTTATCTTGGAAAGGACAGTTTGCTTGAGATTTACGGGTTTAAAACCAACCTTCTTCTTGTCTTCTTGTTTAGGCATAACTTGAACTTGAGGAGACTTTGGTTTTCCTTTGGTTGGTGCTTCGTTTAGAGCGGCAGCATCTTTTTCATCGGGTGTGATGATGGACGCAGGGCCACCGTCCTTAACAACGACGCTGTTTTTACCTTCTCCACTTGCCTTCACAGTTACTTCATTTTTTACCTGCTTTGGAGAGTATTTTGCCTTGTCATGATAGGATTTCAAAAGTTTCTTTTTACTTTGTTCCACTACAGCTTTATGGCTGTGTTTATTTATATAGCTAGCTGCCCTTTCTTTCACTGTGACCAACTTCTGAGTGTGCTTTACAAGTTTTGGACTTGAAGAGCCCTGCACAATTATTGGTTTTTGCAAATTCTCCTTCTCTTCATCCTTAGCCACCTTCTTTGTTGCCTCATGTTTCGCTAATTTATTTGCCGTCTTCTCTTTACCGATTTTCTTTGCCTTTGCATCTTTACTTAATATCTGGGATGGTTTATCGTTGACTATTTTATGCTGAGGAAGAACTTTCTCGGTGTGTTGTTGTTTGGCCTGTTTGTGCAACGGTACTGGTTTTGCTAAGGGTACATGACCTGGCAAACTTTTGGATTTCTTTGGCGATGAGTCTTTCACCTTTTTAGTAACCTTCTTATCCTCATTCCTCTTTGGTTTCGCAAAATGGCTTTTCCTGATGCTTTGCATGAGCTTCCAATATTTATCAAAACCTTTTAAATGGAAGTATTTACGCAAAACATTTGGGTCCATCTTCGCTAGTATCGCAAGAACGCGTTCATGTTTTTTCGTTAGCTTTCCACGAACCATCTTTTTCGGACCGGTTTGCTTATGATCTCCCTCGGGCTGTGCAATTTCAGATTTCTTGCTGCCCGTTTCAATCGTGGACTGCTCGCTTCCTGCAAAATACTCTACCAGTTGCCTGTATGCTTTCTCGGGGACACCGTTTGCACCGCTGTGGGCATTAAAATGTGCATCTCCTCCGATCAAAGCATTGACGAGGTTTTCTTTACTTAATTCATCAACGCTTACTTTCTGTTTTGCTTTTGTATTTCGCGACCTTAATACTCTTTTAGCTTTCGTGATGGTCAAAACTTTTCTGCCTTTCTCTTTGTCCTCGGATTTTTTCTTTTGTGACGTCTTCTTTGCATGGTGTTTGTCCGTTTGGATGTCCAAATCGAGCCTCTTTAACAATTGAGAGGAATCCTCCTCCTTCTCGTCCTTTTTCTTAACTACCGCAGAACTTTTCGATTTATTACGATGTCTCTTATCCTTAGCTATGTCTCTACGGACGATTGGTTGGCTGACTTCTGCTAACAAGTCGGCATCCGTTTGTGCGCCTTCGTCAACGTCGTCGACAGATCGTTTGGATCGTAAGTGCATTTCCTCATCTTCTTTTAACATACCTCCGCTTTCCTGCACCAGCCATTGATTGATCTCGTTAGCAAGTAATTTAGATTCCCTTTCAGCCATCTCTATTACTTCTTCGAGCCTCTGAATTGCATTGTAACTCCCTGAAATATCAAAAAGGCAGTTGCTACCTTTCGTATCGCTTTTCATGATACATTGAAAGGATTGAGGGGTTAGGCTGACAGCACAAGCGAGCAAGTTTCAAATATATTTACTTGCTTATCCGTGAACCCTTAACCCTTTGATAGTCAGAAATTGTGCTGGCTCATAGGAAACCCTCCAGTGTGTCCACATTAAACCTCACAGATAGATCATGCAATGCAAAACATACCTATGGGGGGAGGGGAATCGCGCCATGCACGCCGGTGACAAGAACGTATAACGTCTTCCTTTCGATGCGCCTACAACTTGGGATCTTATTGCAGAAGGTATACAAATTCATTTATAGTAAAAGTGCTTTGCTTTTCCTTCAGTGTTTGCTTACCATTCGTCAATTGAAGACAGGTTCCCAAAAAGAAAGCAAAGGCTACTTGTAAACATTTGTTGTAGCTTAGCTTCATTATCTTGCATGCTGCAATAAAAAATAAAAAAAAAGAGAGATAGGTTAGTAAGAGTCCACTGATAGTGTATACCTAATCATGGGTCATAAAAATGAGCAATAAATGTAACTTCGAAATGTATAGGTAGCCTTATATAGGTATAGGTAGTCAAATAAATCGCGTAAAATATCTGTTTGATAGGCGTATGTTGATCACTATAATTGATTCTCTAGTATTCAGTAAATTATTGTATTGTCCATCAGTATGGGCTAATACCAACAAAAAAAACATTGAGCTATTACAAACAGTGCAAAACTTTGCAGCCTGGATAGTTTTTGGTACGAGGAAATTTGATCATGTTACACCCTTTCTCAAGCGGTTACAGTGGCTGCCAATTATTAAACAACTTGCGGGTGGGGTTTGCTACCATGGTATATAAATGCTTATATGGACTGGCACCTCCATATCTTTGTCAGAAGTTTAAAACCAGATCGAAGTGTACAACTGCAATACTAGGAATAGGGACCGCCTACATATACCACTCTGTAGCTATAGGACGGCTGCAGGTCAGCGCGCATTTACTTTCAGAGGCCAAAAGCAATGGAATAGTCTCCCAGATGAGTTTCAGTCTATCACTAACTTTGATGTATTCAAAGTAAACATAAAACAGCATTTTTTATGGGTATTTTTGGAAAACTAAGTTTTAGACATTTGGCATTGTAAATTAAGCTTAAAAGCCTTTTTGAGGAGATTAATAAAGTTATTATTATTATTATTATTATTATTATTATTATCGAGACAATCTTTAGAATATTGTTTTTTGACCCCAGAACGGGATCCGGCCTGTGCACTCAACCACCTGTACGGGCATCACTGCAAAAATGTTTCTTTTGCACTTATTCCGAAATTCTCTGGTTTAATGTTTTGGTGGTGGAGGATAAAACACCACAGGGCATGTTCCAAAACTTGTTACACAAGATTTGTTATTTTAAGATCTTTTCCGAGATCTCCTAGATCTAAAAACAACCCAGTTGTGACAATTGTGACTTCCTTTGAAATGTGACCTAAATGCAGGGGGGGGGAAGCTCTGTACGCAGTAGTTCTCTGGTTCCTTTCACGCGCTATATATGACCCCTACGGTATTAAATCACCTATCCATGTCCTGGTTAAATTCTGCCGTGTAACAAGTGTCCACGTTTGAAACAAAAAATTGTTTGTGATGGGTTTTTGTTTTCTCTCTGTCCCACTATAATATTTTTTCTTCGAAGGAATAAACTCCTCGCTCCACTGTCAGAGTTGTACACGATAATTTATTGACACAACTGGTCCAAACTATTTATATGGGGAAAAGTGCAGTTCATTCTGGGAGCAATATTTTTTGGAGTGGGCGAAAGCTTGACGCACAAAGGCTTAGACTAGCTCCAATCGATAACCAGCTACTTGCAAAATTGACTAAATGAAGCCGTATGCTTTGTGAAGATGTTCGACTAATCAAAAATAAGTTTTTTGAAAGTCTGATGTGAAGTGAATATTTGGTGAGGATCCACTGTCGAAATGGCGTTCGAATACATGGCATACGAGCGGACCATACTTGTCACAAGGGTTGCAAAAATCGAATTTTTATGACACCGTGTAAAATAGAAGTGAAGAGCACACACACATCTTACGAAAATGGAACCCTCCTATGCCTATTTGTTCGACTAAGTACCATAACAAAGGGTGTATAACAGGAGGCGGACAGCGGGAAAACTTAACAAAGAATACGCTGGGCCACCTAGCAAGATGCCATCGCATTTCAGGCCAACGCAAGCCCCTGTAAGTTAAAAACTTTGTGATTTAAATTTCAACCTAAGAGGTTTCCTAAGTAACTAAAATCTAGGAAAAAATGAACTGCATCAACTTACCTCTGAAACCAGTTCTTGTATCTGCAGCTAACCTTTTGTAAGATCACTTGTGGAATATACTATTGTTTTTCACATACCGGCAGAACTCGCAGCCCCGGAACGACCCGACCATTTACTGAACAAAGGGCTCTCGACTCTCGGAGAAATGTTTAGGGTTATTGTCGAAATTTTACACCAAATTTCGGGTGGAAATTCGTCTTGTTCTGCAACGTGCAGTTAGGGTACCTGTTGGGAGAGTATTTAAAAATTCATAATGTTGTGACATGTTTAGTGACCCACTCCCCACGTCTGTGTTCATTTACCGATTGTGGATGTGATGTTTGATGCTCCAGCGTTAAGTTTTTCATGAAGTTTTGTTTGGAAAACAGATCAAATTACTTATTATCTCTCCAAGGGTAAAACTTGACTCGAAGGAAAAACTTTCTGACGTCTCTCCGTTCACAAACAAGTTGTTGAAAACGTTAGTATTGCTTCGTTTAATTTCGCTCTAATTCGCAAATTAATTTCACATTTCAAAAAAACAAAACAAAATGAAGGTGGAGTGTTAGGTACATAAGGAATGCACTTTTATCCAGAATTTTCACTGAGATCCTTTTCATTTTGCAAATGTTCAAGTTCATTACCAGAAGTACTTTGGAGTCATATTCAACAACGCAGCAAAAACCTCATCAATCTCTACTCATTTGTTTGATTTGCTTCTGATTAGTTGTAGCCGAATGAACAGGTGCTCCTTTGTCCATAAGTGTTCTGCTTGTGTCAGCAGTGGTTATATGAAGTATCGCTTACAGGAAAAAAATGGGAACAGTTTCCGAAATGCTGGCCAAATCTTTCTTAGTTTTCTTGACTGTTGACTTTTATTAATCCAAAGATAAATGAAGCATCAGTCCATTACGTAAGTAATTGCCATTTTTATTGATAAGTGAGAGGGAGGGAACACGGAAGTCGTGATTGGATATTGTTAATTTTTTTCCGCTCGCGGAAAGTGGCTCAAAATTATCCGTGACGTTATCAGATAGCAGACAGCCAAAACAATTTTGGAAAAAGAAATAGAAAATTTTTGGGTGTTTTAATGCCTTCGGTTTTAAAATAGCGCAGACTTAAGTCGGTCATCCTTTATACAGAGTTTTAGTTCAGAGTTAAATCCTCTGTCGTTGTCAACTTGATGCGAAGCCGACAATTAGTTTTAGCTTAAACTGACGCAGCTCTCACTTAGAATGGAAAACCACTAAAAAAATCAGTGCAAACAGAAACATTTTCAACATTAGAGTAGGTTTAAAACGTTCACTTTAGAAGTTATTTTTAAAACGTTCATTTTAAAAAGTTTTGGCTGTCATGATTTCCTCTTGGTAACTTTCCCATGTATGCCTGGTGTAAGCTTCCGCTAACTTCCAAATTTCTTTAAATCATTTCTTGAAATGAACATAATCGAGACCCATGTGTTCACCGGCGTGGACCAAAGCAACCTCTGCCTTGCGTATTATATCCTTGACATCGTTGCTGGCACCTTTTCCTTTCTTTCTCATTAGTGAAACCTTATCAGCAAGTGCTACATATTGCTTGGCAATTTTCAGTTTCTTTCGTGCCTTGTTTAATTTCCACTTTATTTCTGCCACTTTTGTTTTAAATTTTGGAACTTTCTCCAACAGAACAGCGGCTGTTGTGCCTATTTCTTTCCCAGTCTCTGCGCCAGAAGATTCAGCCTGTTGAAGCTCTGTTAGAAGTGAACGATTACTATCACGGGGTTCGGGCTTGTTTCCTGAAGAGACGAAGAGAAAACAGATAACTTCTGTAAACAAGTTTCCATTATATTTTAAATACTCTTTTCTCTCTCCGGCAGCCCCGTTTCCATCGATAAAATGAACTTTCTGACATCAATTCATTATCTTGTTTTCGTAGTGTTGCTCTCTTGTCTGCGCATGGTCGGGGAAGAGATGCAAGCCTCAATCGATGACAACAAGGCTTACAATAAGTTCCTGAGACCTGTTTCTCGAAAGTCTCGGTAACTTTGTGGACTTAAAGCCCTATAAATATATATATATATACCTGACGAGAGAGGACTTTTAACCCTTTCGAAACAGATCTGTAGTGCGAAGTTTTAGTGCGAAGTTTTAATTTTTATTTTCCTAAATACTTGTTTACAAAGCTCCATGATTGTAGAGCACTCTCCGATTCAAGGATAAGGTTTCTTACGTTTATATATATATATATATATATGACAAGTTAAAAGGCCTCGAGCCATCTGACTCATGCCAGATCTAAGAGGAAATCATTCCCATTTGTGACCACATTTAATCCAAATTTACCTGATGTAAGTCGCATCATTAAAAAACATCTGGGTATTTTGGAATCCAATCCCAAGTTAAAAGAGCTTTTTCCTTCAAATTCCATCATAGCATCCTTTCGCAGATCTAAAAACCTTAAAGAATTGTTGGCGCCATCCCGTTATGGCCTTAACACTGAAAGCGAAGGGGTTGCTGAGGTCAAGGGATGTTTTAAATGTAATAGAACAAGATGGGATCTTTGTCGCAACTTCTTGGTTGAATCTAATTCCTTTTTAAGTTTTCAAACAGGCAAGAGTTACAAGATACGATCGAAACTTTTCTGTGATTCTAAGACCATAATTTATTTGGCTCCGTGCAAGAAATGTCGCCTACAATACATTGGTTCCACATCAAATGACTTTAGAGTTAGATTTCGCAACCACAAGTCTGCCATGGTCACTAAGAAAAAGACCTGAGAAGTAGCGGTACATTTTAACAAAACACCACATGATTTAAGCGATTTCTCATTCCAATGCATTGATCAAGTGCAGGCGACAGTAAACAATTCAGGTAAGATCGAGAAACTTCTAATTACCAAAGAAGCATATTGGAGCGCACAGTTGTTCTCTCTGGCACCCTTCGGCTTGAATAAGCGCCAGGAATTTCACTCCAAAAGAAGAATAAACTATAATTAATGCGGAGAATTTTTTCAAATTGGGCGGGCATCAAAGGTCCCAGTCTCAGCGTTGATTGGGAATTTTAGTACAATTCTCGCCTTTCAAGTCAACGCTGGTTCCTTAACATTTTCAGTGGATTCGACAATTTTTCCATTTCTTTTTATTGTGATAATTTTTCGCGTAGTAATTACTGTGTTTGTTTATATGTGTCATCACACTCTATATAAATCTATTTAAGGAATTTGTAAGTCATTGTATTACAACTGATGAAGGTCTCGGACCGAAACGTATTTTATTAAACTTTCTTAGACTTTTTATTTGAGTATATGTCTTTCTTAGCTCGAAGTTGTCCGTCCTCGTATACTACAACATTTTTCTTATATATATATAGATATATATATATATATAACTAACTGCAGTTTAAAAGTTTAAAAGTTTAAAAAATTGCGAGGATGGACAAATTCTGACGTAAAAAATATAAAAAATTTTAATAAAAAACGTTTCGGTCAGAGACCTTCTTCAGTTATTTACATCTTTTGAAATAATAAAAGAGCATTAAATAGGATCGAAGTGCTAATGATTACGTAAGTACAGATAGCGACTAGTGCTAATAAAAAGATAACAAAAAACCTAATTACAAAGAAAGCAATGGACAAAATACAAGAAACAAACCCTAAAAACTAAGAGATAAGAATACTAAATATGTTAATATGAGTGGCGTAACCAATTGCAAAGAAGCAATGCGGCGAGCATTAAAAAGAGAAGGCCCACTTTTTACTAAATTAGCAACGAAATCTCTTGAGGGATTTTGTTGCTAATTTGCCCTTTCGGGCTCCAAAGGCCTTGTTTTGGGATTTTGTTACGGTTTGCGGTTGTGGTGGGAGGTGGGCCTTCCCTTTTTGAATGCTCGCCGCATTGCTTCGTTGCAATTGGTTACGCCGCTCATCTTAACATATTTAGTATTCTTATCTCTTAGTTTTTAGGGTTTGTTCCTTGCATTTTGCCCATTGCTTTCTTTGTAATTAGGCTTTTTGTTTATTAGCACCAGTTCATTAGTCGTTATCTGTAATTACGTAATCATTAGCACTTCGATCCTATTTAATGCTCTTTTTTTTTTTTCAAAAGTTGTAAATAACTGAAGAAGGTCTCTGACCGAAACGTTTTTTATTAAAATTTTTTATATTTTTTACGTCAGAAGTTGTCCATCCTCGCAATTTTTTAAACTTTCTACGTTCGTGTTGGCTGTGAGGTTTGGACAGCGAATCTTTATTGATCCTCCTGGCGCGGTGCACCTTTGTTGGCCTGAGAGTTTCATTAACGACTCCCTATATATATATACATATATTACGATCTAACGATATGGAAAGTAATGAAGGTCTTTGCTCAGAAAAACAGTTCAATCTGTTTCGTTTCCTGATACTTTGTTAACATGGCAAACAAAAAACAGCTTTAACAACAAAAGACGGCCTTGTGGGACGGGTACATTCCGGGACGTTGAATAAACGGGTTCAGCTTTCACCAAGAGAGAACACCTCAGAAAGACAATTTCAGTCAAAAATTCCACCCCTTTTCTAATATTTATTTTGACATTAGAATTGAAATCTTGAAGTTCTTGAAGTGGAGAATACACTATTAGACAATTTTTCCAAGTTGACACTACTTTCTCGTAAACTTGAGCGGGAAAATTGTCTGAATCAACAGGTGATGTATTGAAGCGTCCGCGAAACACCAGTTCTGTCAAATCTAGTGAATTTTCTTCGAGGAATCACTCGGTCGTCATTAATATTCTTCAGTTTTTGTATACATTTTATCTAATTACGACTGGCCTTTCAGTGACATGAGTATACCTAACCGATCAAAGTTATACTTTTTCCTATGAAAAGGTTACTCATTTTACAAAGTCTATATTACTTTAATAGATATCAAAAGCTAGAAGTGATAAATGATCAAAAATAAGTCAGTCATAGGCCTTGTAAATTATAAATTTCAAGAGTTCGCTCTATCACGTACCTTTTTTCTTTGGTAACGCTTCGGCCACTGCCACGAGTATAACTAAAAGAAGTACGCTATTTGAGGTCATCTTTCAGACGAAGAAATCAAGGCTAGAAAAACAAACCAGTAAGATTTGCCTGAGTCTGCGTAGCTTTTAAATCATTAATTGTGTTAAACCGTGATTCGTACTTTCCTTGAATGGCCACTGAGCTGGAAGTGCTCCAGATTGTCTCTTTCTAAAGTGGGCGGGAGGGAAGTTCAGTTTAAGGAAGAGCAGACTAAATAGGGGTAGCTCTTTGAAACGTGATTAAAAAGGAAGACTTTTAACATTACTTTCCGTCACCACAATCAACTATCGTCTTTTCACATTTACTGTCGTATTGAATTCAAGAGTCCCAGCGCCATAAAACAGTTGCCTGAATTAATATATATCAGTATTACTCAGATTAAAGTTCATGCCATGATTGTTCCTAGATTATTTTCCTGTTATTGTTTTGTATTTTGTATGATACAGTGTCAGATAAGGAAGCTGTCTTCTTTAGCTTGGATCCATTTTCTCTTTTTTTTTTTTTTGTAATGTGAGCGAAAATTTTTCCCATTGAAAATTCTTCAGATTTCCGCGCTCCACACGCAAAAAAAGATTGTTCCTGGCTGGATCCATGTATACAGCGGATTCGTTTAAAAGTGTCATCTTGCTTCGTCACATCAATATCATGACACGAGCAACACAGAAACCAAAGATCTAACAAAGTTGGATATTTTTACTTACTGAATATTTCGAAAATGTTAGCAATTTCTACATGCCAATGGATTTATTTCCCAAATTATCATTGTAATCATCCTCGTGGTTAAAGGCTGATAGTTTCTAAAGAAACTGTTTGGGGCTGCGTCGGTGGGGGTAACGAAATAATTTGGATATATCACTGAACAAAGTTGAAATGGTAAATTGGCCACCGTAACGATTACATTCGCTCCGACGAAGGACTAACGCTCGAAACGTCAGCTTTTGTAAACGTTACGGTGGCCAATTTACCATTTCAACTTTGTTGATATATCCAAATTATCCTCGTGGTTAGTTTTATACCGTTACTGTTCACTGTCCTTCAGAACTTTTAAATTTCTACTTATTTCTCCACTAATTCAAACTTTTTTTAACCCACTCAAAAAGGAGAGGTCTTTAACCAAGAACAGAAGCACGCAGTCGAGCTTCCTAAAGGTTGATCTCATATCATCAATCATCGTAACATCTCGCATATATCTCGTATCCGCAGTAGAGCTTTCATCAGAAAATCGGCACATGTTTATCATAAATCTTCAAGTCCACTTCCTGTATTTATAAGTATTATCTTATCAATACTCTACGCGCATCTGAGAAGTAAGAAGCATTTTTTTGATTGGCTGGCATCAAGGGAAAACCATTGCTCTTTACAGCCTTGGTACTTATCAACTTGAGAAGTTTTTTCAAAATGTAAATTCCTGCTAAAACGTCTAGAAATGTCACTGTTCAAAACGGTACGTAGACTCGTATACTATGTATGATACTTACTTAGTCACATTACTATCCACAAACAACCATTATTTTGAAAAATATTGTTTTGACAATTTCATTACGTACCTAATCTTCGACTAAGAAGGGTATATGAATTTTACCATAGCCATTTGTTCCCAAGGATAGTTTACTGGACTCAGCGAGCAAACATTAACTATGCTGTTGGAAAGTGCTTTAGAGATCTTCATTTCTCACTAATGAGTCGAAGCTGTCGAATCTATCAACCTTGCCATTTTTCATAACCAAAATCATGTCACAGTCTTTTAAGGTGTTCAGTCGATGAGCAATAGTTATTACTGTGGAGTTCTTGAGTTTCTCTCGCACGACTCTCCAGATTACTTGTTCTGTTTCTGGATCCACTTGTGCAGTAG
Organism: Stylophora pistillata; assembly: GCF_964205215.1. Classification (NCBI taxonomy): domain Eukaryota; kingdom Metazoa; phylum Cnidaria; class Anthozoa; order Scleractinia; family Pocilloporidae; genus Stylophora; species Stylophora pistillata. The sequence goes on along the minus strand of NC_142528.1, from coordinate 14,241,905 downwards.
GTTCATCCAAGATGATGACCTTTTTTTGCTGCAACAGAACACGAGCCAAACAAATTAACTGCCGTTCTCCTGCACTGAAATTTGCGCCATGTTCTAATAACTCATGGTGCAGCTGTCCTTCCAGATTTTTCACCAACTCTTTTAGTTGAACATCTTCCAAGGCTTTCCACAACTCAAAATCTTGAAATTGATTTACTAGATCAAGATTTCTTCTCAGCGATCCACTGAAAAGAACTGGATTTTGGCCAAGAACAGATATACATCGTCGAGCTTCTTGGAGGTTGATCTCCTTTATTGGAACGCCGTCGATGATGACATTCCCATCGGCATCTGGCATGCGCAGAAGAGCTGCCACCAGGGACGATTTTCCGGCTCCCGTCCTTCCTGCAACACCAAACTTGGTCCTTCCTTTCAAGTCAAGATTGATGTATTTTAGTACTTGTGGTCCTCCCGGATAGTAGGTCAAAGACACATTTTGAAATGTTACACCTCCCTCTGAGGGCCAGTTTTCTGGGGGAGGGCGTAGTACTTTGTACCCAGGTTCGCAATCAAGTTTCGCGTATGTCAAAACGCGTTCGACTGAGGTCATGGAATTCTCGACATCCGATGTTTTTCTGACAACAAACTGAGCCTGTTCCACGGTCTCGATGACATAAACAAGAGCAAGTCCAGCGAAAGCTGTTAAAGGAAAAAGACGCCGCAATAAAAGCTGGTATTTCATTTCCCAACCATAACCCCTTAACTCCCATGAGCGACTGAGACAGGATTTCTTCTTACAATATCAACACAATACCAATCAGACAAGTAATGAGAACAAGGAAAAAGGAAAATCAGGGATTATCAGTTGATCCGATACCAAATTCTCCAAACTAACATTATCAGAACTGTAAGGCAGAGAGTAAGGAGAATTGCTAATGAGATCTTGGAAGTGAAAGGGTTAAACAGTATGTAAATATAACCTGATGTAAGCGCCCTGGAACATGGAATGCCAAGTAAGAAAAGAGTAACCGAAATTTGACTTCCTTGAAAATGTTCACTTGTCTTCTTGATGCATACATTCTGGCATTACCGAAGGAGAATAAAACAATATCTGGTATATACCATTCGACACACAAAAAAAAATTCAAGTCAAAAATCAAAGATCAAATAAATAAAACAAGTTTATCCTTGAAATTAAAATTGTCCTCCATACATCATCTGTTGAACGAAAGTTCGTAGTAAGAAGTCTTCAATTAATAGCTTAATTGTAACTAGATTAATCGGTTTTTTGAATCATAAGCTGTTTTATTCTGATGGTTTTACAGTGTTCTAATATTTATTAATATGACCACACCTACCAGCATCTTGGGAAACTAAAATAGCCGCTAAAGCCACAACGCCAGTCAAAATGGAGGAAAGAAGTTCAATGCGCACAGAAAGCCATCTCCCACTGGCCAACACCATGATGTAGGACTGAGTATGAACATCTTGAAATCTAGAAGTGAAATGTTCAGCAAATTCACTTGTACCTATAACTTGAGTCATCTTATTGTAAGGTGTAACCTAATAGCAATTAATCACGTCACGCTGCACGAACTGGTCGGGGTTTCCGTTAAGAGAATAGTGTTTGTGTTTTTTGCTTTTGTTGTTTTTTGTTTTTGTTTCTGTTTTTGTTTGTTAGTTTTTTTATAAGTTTTTTTTAATCTTTTTTGCACAAAATTTTTGACACCTCTGTCAGTATGTACCGCAGTTCTCTCGTTGTCCAACAATCTACTCTCTATGGGTTGCCCAGGAGGTTGATTCTTGGCCAGACCATTGCTCCAGAAACTGCCAAGAAGACTATATTGAACGCTTAAGAAACTACTCCATATTTTATTTCTAGGTGCAAGGAAGTCACTGACGCAACGGCTCTTCCTCCTCCGCTTGGTTACATGCCCCTCTTATTTGTAGTTGACAAAAAAGCATAACACACCTGTAAAACTCTTTCTCAAAATCCCTATGTCGTCTTCCCGTTCGAATTGTCTCAAGTCCATTCAAGGTCTCCGAAATGTGAGAATACACAGGACTTCGGCATATCGACTCCAATCTTTTGAGCTGTCGGGATGTCTTCAAGTAATACCTTGAGATGTATACAACGACTACAGACAGTGGAACAACGACAAACAGAACCCAAGGATTTGTGACAATTGGCACCATAACGGATGAAAGTAGCAGCAGGAAAACCTGGACTGAGACCAGAAACGTGTCCGGCAACAGCTCGTCCAGGCAGCCAACATCCTTGGAAAATCGATTGAGAATTCTTCCAACTGGATTTGAATCAAAAAAAAAAACTGGTGCCTTTAACACCGCTGTGACCATTTTATCCTGAAGCTGTTCAGAACATCTTAAACAAGCCAAAAGAAATCCATGTGCCCTAATAAAGGCAAATACGAAGGATGCAGTCACCAGACAGCCATACGATATTAAGTTCATTTTCTCCCTCTGATTTTCAAGACGTTTTTTTGAAAAGAATGAAAGCCACACGTCAGGAGCAACAATCATACCTATGATTACAGGAATCAAAAGGAAGAATTAATACTCATTCAACAGCTCGATGAAGGAATGTTTAAAACATAGAGATCAAAGCAAAGAGATTGAAGACGACCACTTCCTCAAATAACTTTGTATAAGCCTCTTAGCGGCAAAAGAAAATTGGCCGTCACAAAATACTTTAAATACAAATCTTACCTTGAGTAATAACACATAAAAGAGATAAAGAAAATATCGCTAACGAGTGTAATCCGCTTCTGAAATATTCCCAGTAAGTCTTTAAAGTCACCTCTCCGATTGTGCGATCTTCCTCCGAAATTACAAGGTCCTTGATATGTTTTTCTTTTGTTGTACTTTTTTCCATGACATCTGGTTTCCCTTTGTCCTTCGAAACTGAACTCAAATCCGAATCGCAGTCTCTGTGGGACTTCATGTGTAGCGGATCAAGAACTGTGCCAAGACAGCCCTTTTTCTGGAGCTCAACTAAACTTCCCTTTTCCATCATCCGTCCCTTATGTAATAGAATTACTTCATCAGCAACTTTCATATGTTCCTCTTGATGAGTTGCCAATACTCGTGTTTTGTTACCCAAGACTAGTGGGTCTAGGAGGCATCTTTGAAAAATATGTTGTCCAACTTTCATGTCCACGGCACTGAGAGGGTCATCCAATAAGTACAGGTCTGCATTCATGTATACTGCTCTTGCCAAGCTTACTCTTGCACGTTGGCCTCCACTCAAAACGGCGCCCCGCTCACCTACAACTGTATGGTCACTGTTAGGAAACGTATGGAAGTCTTCCGTAAGGGAACATGCCTCAATAATTTTGGAGTACTTGGTTTCGTCGTAAGGTAGACCAAATAAAATGTTTTGTCTTATGGTTCCAGAGAAGACCCATGGTGTTTGGGAAACATGTGCAAGTGAACCTTGAAAAGTGATATCACCACTGATATCTGAAATTTCGCCAGCTATAGCCAAAAGAAGAGTAGATTTTCCACTTCCCACGGGTCCTGTGATGACTGTTAAACTTTCTGGTGCTGCAATGAATTCTACATTCTCCAGAGTAAACTCTTCCTCCTGATCACTCTGGGAGCACGAAAGACCTGACACAAAAAGAGACTTAGACTTCTTCCAAGGTTCTTCCTCGTCACCGATAGAGGATTTGGCCGATTTGCCCTGTTCAGCTGAGAGTCTGTCCGATCTTGAGATTTCTTCTTTAAAGTTACCCTCAGAGATCCCCTGCAACTCATCTAAAAGCAGAAACTCTTCTATTCTTTGGAGTGACGCATAAGCTTCGTATGTTTGCAAGGAACCATAAGCTTGGTAATAGCAAATACTTGTTATTAGTGTATTGATATAAGGAAGAAGCATGAAGAGATTAACAGGTGTAATAGGTCGGCCAGTTAGCACCATTGTAATGACTACCACTAGAACTGTCAATGGCACAGAAGTGTACTGCAACGCGGCAACCCCTGCCAAAACAGCACTCTTCTTTCGAATGATATTCATTTCCTCGCTAAAAAGTGAAACAGATTATACAAACTCATTTCGCTGCAAACGTAATGTCAAAAGTTTGATAAGCCACTTCACTCATTTTGACGAGAAACTGAGGTATAATTCAGTTGAGCAGACTCACGCTCTTGTACGAGAGGAGAGCGAGGGAAACAGGTACCTCGATGTCTAAGTATTGTGTCTCAGCCTAGTCCACACATGTCCGACAGAATAAAGTAAGCACCTGTGTCGAAGAAAAGGGAACCTTTTTCTGCATAATCTTGCTTTATGACAGTTGCATACGACTATAAAAAAACAATTAGCATAATAATGTTGTAAATTAAGTTATAATAATAATATAATAATAATAATATTTAACGAGGGAGCCCAACTCGCCATGGCGGTTTTCAGTGGGGCCCTCATAATTGCCACGACTTTGTTTGTTACTCAAATTGTGCACTCAGATTTCTTTCTCATTTACCTCCGAAGGTGTTTTATCATTTCCTGGTATTCATCCTCCCATGCGTGCGTTTTAATGGTGCGAATCCCAGAAACCGCCTGGTTCATCAAGGAAATACGCTGATCAGAAACAGCTGCTGTCCGCAGGCGCAGTGCAGCACTGACGTAGGACAGCACCCCAAAATATGGTACAAGCAAACACAGGACAATAACACCAAGAAGAGTCTGCCAACCAATGAAATACACAAGTAATACTGTTGCACCTCCGACTAGAAAGAAATCTAAAATCATAAAGTAAAAAAACTTGACAGTTTCTCCTTCCAGTCGCTGGACATCATTGGAAACCAGGTCAATAACGCGGCCTGTTGAGAATCTCAGTAATCTGTTTTTGCCAAGTAGTAGTGTCTGCAAAAGAGATGAATTGGTGTTTGATTGGACTATCAATTTGCTTTGTGATGTTTTCATTTGATTGTAATTAACTGAAGTAACTAAAATAAGTATGACCACTTATATTTACATTTGGGACGTTAGGTTCCTTTGTTTATACTAACATTGCCACGACTTTGTTTGAATATTTTTTAAATGAAGTAATATTCATTAAGTAAATGGCTTACCTTTCGGTATATTAGCCCTTTCAGAGCGCTGCTCATTCCAATACCAAGGGTATCACATTTGTAGGAAGAGTAATGAACACTGAGTCCTCCAATCGTCGCACAGATGAGCATTGCCATCACACAACCATACAGAGACAGATTTTTCTGAGGTTCAGCTGACATCAATGAGAAAATCAGGTAACCGAGAAACAGGGGCTTAATAAGGCGCCAAACTGTGTACAAAGAGTGATCAATTACTATGATGAATGTATCTTTGAAAGACACCATCTTTAAGATGCTTCTCCAAAGTTTTGGCCTTTTCTCATTCTCTTGGCAATTAGCTTTCTCTTCATTCCATTTTGATTCCAAGAGATCTGTCAAAGAACCTGTTCTGTTTTCCCTTGAGATGGGAACAAAGTCGCTTTCTTCTAAAGTTCCATGACAACCTGACTGGAAGATACTGTTCATCCATCGAAAAAAGAGGAGAGACACAAAGCTCACACTTTCCTTTTGTTCAGTGGTGAACACTGGTTTGTATTCCCCTTTCGCCATCTCTACATCTGCAAATTAGGAGCGCCTGTGCGCATCGATCATTCAAACAAGAAAATTATCAATTCCAACAAGAGTTGAAAAGTCAAACTAACACAGCAATCAAACGTCTGCATACCTGTAAACGATGTAATGATTACGTGGAGCGTGCTTTTAGGCTGTTAGAACCAATGCAAGTTGTCTCACAGTAGTTACAAACAACCGCAAAAGCCGTAAGTCACATTGTTTTTTAAGCGCATAACTTTTTCGATAAAGCTCACAATAAAATGGTAAATCAGCAGGGCACCTGTTCTCAAACAGGCAGTGTCTTCGAAATTTCTCGATTTTTCTTCGCAACGTTTACAAATTTTTATGGACGTTTAATTTCTTTTCTCGTATTTTGCAAAGCAGAGATTCTTTCCCGTGTTATCCTTTGAACTGTTTGCGCAAACTTCTCGCGCATGCCTAACGGCTGATCGCTGTGTTCTGCTTTATCTCAATGTTTTCATGGTGACATCGAATGTTTATTATAAGATCTTTGTTATGAGATCTTACTTTTAACCGACTTCTGACAAAATTTTTCGAATTTTATCTCTCCTTTTGAAAGGTCACTTCTAGAAATTACCCTCCAGCAGAGTCACACGACTATTACAAACGTTTCATAATAGGCCGTGGAATTTTTTCCTCTTTCTAGACAACAAAGACTGAGAAAGGCCTTCTAGTACCGAATCACTATTGGAAGACTCACTTAAGGGTCATAACCACCGAAAAAAAAAAGGATTTCATGAATAGTGATTTATCTGTTGTCGACGTACAGGTTTCCCATTAACATGGTTAGATTTAGTAACGAAAAAGTTCGTCTCGTTGTCCTACTGAAATGCTTGGACTGGGTCGACGAATGATAAGTAGTATAATTCAAGAGCAGCCACGAAATAGATCCTTCTAGAATAGTGCAATCACAGGGAAAAACTTCATGTGCGGTGATTTGGAGGCATCTACTATAAGCAGTGGGAGTTGAAAAGCTTTATTCCACGCCGGCCTCTTAAACATTTGACCTTCTTAAACAAATTTTTTTCGAAACGTCACGCAATGAAAACAATGTTATGTATTGAATATGGTAGAACGATTAAGATGTAATATTTTGGGGGAGAGGAGCGCATGGCTAATGCCCCACTGCCTCTTCTTGCGACGCAAAGCGATTTCGTACTTCATCAGTTCGGAAAGCTACTGGACAAGAGCCACTTGTTTGGAACCCCCCTAACTCTTTCAGCCACGTCATTATCTCATTGCACCGCCGCTACAGCGATTAGGTGAACGTCTAAGAGAAGAACGCAATCGAGTTCGGTACCGAGCCCCCCGAAGCGCATCATTCGAATTTACGACACCGTTAAACCAAAAATAGCTGCTAGACTAGGTTTTACGGGACCTTAGAGATAACTCAGAGAAAGAACGGCATTAGTGTAGAGATGGTTCGGATCTTAGACCTTGACAATGAGATAAAAATAGAGTACGTAAGAAAAATACATTCACCACGAGATGACCTCAGGTCACTTCAAACTTTTGAAATTTTGAATCAAGGATAACAGTTGAATGCCGATTTCAAAACAACGTTCTTTTCAAGTTTGTAAAAAATGTGCTGTCGAATGAAGCCTATAAACATTGATAAAATGATACTCTGAGAGGTTAAGACTTGCTGTCTTAACTGTATTAACTGTCTTAACAATACTGCACGGGTGAAACAGTCGTAAAAGAAGAAACTCAATTAATTCATAACGACAAACATTTCACGATCAATAGCCAAGAAGTGTAAACAGCTTTCAAATACAGATGGAAAAAAAAAAAAGAGAGAGACCGCCTTATTTTATTGTTGACATCTACCTTTGTTAAAGATTAGGAAATAGGTATAAAAATTCATAGCGGTTTCGAATCAAGGACCTAATCATAAATGAATAAACAATATCTAAAGGTTCTCAATGACCATATCTCAACCCAGTGAAGGAAATATCAGAGCGTTCTTGCAATAAAAAATTTTCATACGTTGGGTTCATATGTAAGCGGAAGAATGACAATTATAACAGTTATAAATATCAGACCAAATTTCCGCTTTCTGATGAGCTCTGATCAGAAAGATGTTACCCGAATTTGAGCTCTATCCCTCAGATATTTTCTCACACAAGAGCTGTTGAAATCAATCTCATAATGGGCGCCAAAAAATTTGTCAGAAGATTTTTATTTTGAGAATAACAACTGTCAAATAGGCAACAGACGCATGTGTTTCAAACTCCTTAACAAAGCAGCTGTTGTTCGCGCTGATGTGAAGAAAGGCTGGCTAAGGAATCCTATGATTCGCTTTGCAATGTATATTCAGTTCAACAATTATTAATGACGAACAGATAGAACTTTCGCCAGTTTAAAGACCAAAATGTATTTATGCTCACCTTCATTAGCAACTATCCCTTCTATTGACACTTAGACATGATGGTATAAACCAAACGAAGAACCATGGGTTTGCAAAACGGGAAAAGACATATATTTTCTTCTCATTTATAAAAAAGAAGCTGATGACACCGACACTTTATCCCACAATCAATTTTTTTCATAAATGTAACGGTTGAAAAGTCTTCGAATTTTAAATTTTTTTTATCTGCGTGGGTCAATTACGATTGGTGGGCTTTGTTTTGACGGAACTTGTGACACGTGATGTCTGAAGTCCGACTTGCATCCGGCCGGAGAAAGAAAAATTTAATCTCTTACGTGTAAGGTTCGAAAAATATCACACATGTACAACATCTTTGTCACAACCTACAGATACTTTCCGCTTGCTTCACACTATGCTTATTCCTCAAAGGTCGAAAATAGACATCATATTTACTTTGTGTATATGAGAAAGCTCATTTACCCCACTTGCAAAAATTCCTGACAAAGTCTGCCATTTTCAGACGAAACGCCTTGGAGAATAAATCGTCTTTCGTTCAGTCAGTTGGTGTAGTGCTGCTCGCGCTAGTTTATCATTTCAGTAATTAAATATATGTTTAAAAATTACATTAGCCAAGGGGCCAGGACTATTTCACGGGTAATTTTAAATTTTTTTAGAAATTCCAGAAACTTAGATTTTTGGCATATGCTCGAACTTCTTGCACTCAAAGATCTCATGATTTTTCATAAACAAAATCATGTCACAGTCGCTGATAGTTTTCAGGAGCTCGCCATAACTCTACATCTTCAAATTGTTCCAAGAGATGATATCTTGTTGATTAACTCAGTGAACAGAACAGGACTTTGGCCGAGAACAGATATATATATATACATTGTCGAGCCTCTTGAAGGTCTATCTCGTTTAGGGAAACATCATCTATCGTAATGACGCCTTGGGTGTCTGGCATGCGAACAAGAGCTGCCACAAAAGATGACTCAGAGCAACGATGATAATTTGCAAAGGTGAAGGTGTGATCAGTTTGGTCAAGTTTAAAACAGGCAATAAGTTTGGACCTTTCAATGCCCCGAAATACGCGAAGTTTCGGTCAACTTAAGGCCAGTGTAGGAGAAACTTCGCAAGACTTCCAAAAGTTCCCAAGTATTTTTTGCTTCAAACTTTGTTATACAGTGGCAAAGATCGCTTCTTGATCGCAGTTAGTCGTGAGCCGCAATTGAATTGATTTCAAATGACCGTTCCACCAAAATTATGAATTGAGGTAAATGATTTCCTAAAGGCCGAAGAGTCTTGCTGATGTTAAATCCTTCTCGTCATGTATTTCCCGCAAGATTCATTTACGACAGAAAGTCCGACAGTATTGTCTAAATTTGTGTCAATATAGTCCTTAATTACTAGAATGTCCATTGAAATTACAGCGATTACTTATCATCCCTCAGGGTGGTATAATAAGATTCAATGACCCGTGATTATCACTTAACAAATCCGATAATTTGCTCTGCATATTCCATCGAAATTTTTTTAAACATCACGCTGAACAGGAAATCAAGATGTGTTCTAAAAAACTGACTTTTCTTTTGGACTCTTGAAAGTGTTGGTGATATAAATTGTAAAATTTCAGCAAGGTATAACGTCAGGTAGGGTTAAAGAAACACAGTAGAATGTCTTTCTTCAAGAGCCGTGACATTCATCACTCATGATGGTCAAAAGCAAGACAATAAGGGTTTTGTTACCAGAAACAGACTTTTAAAACCTTAAGAACTTTTATGAATTCCAGGTGGTTCGAGCGACTTATCTTCATCACTAGTCAGCAAAAGCATCATGATCTCTGTTCAAACCTAACTTTGGCCAGCCGGGAAACTCGAGCGAGGCCGAAAAAGAAAAAAAAAACGTTGCTAATCAGCTCTGAGAGCTTCCGTTGTGTAAAATTGAACGTAAGCGGCGACCTCAATGTTCCAGAACGTATAATTTAAGACATTAAAGGGCCATTCTTCTGGAATATCTTCACGTCTTAATGGGTATTTTTTCATCGATCTTTACCTCCAGCGCTACATATACATTGTGGGTTGTGTGTGCTTTTAAACGGCAGGAAATGGAGCTACGTTATTGGTATAACGTAGCTCCGGTATTTCCTGCCTTTAAAAGCACACACAACCCACAATTCCTCTATTCGCTCCGACGAAGGGCTAACGCTCGAAACGTCAGCTTTTGTAATCGTTACGGTGGCCAATTTACCATTTCAACTTTGTTGAAATTATTTCCAAATTATTTCCCTACATATGCATTGCTTCTCTTTAAATCGATGACCGTCCACCGGTAGCAAAATGCATTAAAAGCTCAGGACAAAGCCTAACTGACTGAATAAGGCTACAAGAAAAACAGCCTCAACTGCATGTAGGTAAAATAAATCCTTTGTGAGTAAATCTGCAAGCCATAGCGGTTCATTATTAGGAACAACAACACAAGTTTTCAAGCGGGCTTCTATCACAGAGCGCATTCGTTACCCGGACGCTTCTTATGACACAACACTAAACTACACCTCGACTAACGGTAAGAGATCAGTGAACTTATGTTCTTTTGAGGGTATATATTTCAACCTTAATAACTCGCAAATGTTTTAATATGGTTGATGTTAAGTGGTCTATTATCCTCAAGAGTTTTCGAATGAACAGCCAGGTTCACCCATCACAGGATAACAATAGTCTACTTATTGAATTCACAAACCATCATTTTAAATCGGTGTAGAACTGTATGATGTATTGGTTTTAGACTATGTTCACAATCAGACTTTCCTCTTCGCAACGGTTTTCCAAACCAACAAAGTCATTCCTCGGGAATAACGAACCAATATCTAAACAAGCTCTGATTTCCTTTTTCAGAAGCTTTCAAATCGTCATTTTGAGGGGTATATTTTTTTCAATGCACAAACTAACTACTTCTTAAGAGCAAATGTGGCCAAAAATCGTACATTTTCAAAATATTGTGGCAACAGCCAAAAAATCGATTCGGCTCATATTATCAAGTTAGGTAGGCCTTATGGTGAAACAAAGCACTGCATACTTCGTTTGGCTAAATATTGATTTATTTTGGAGAAAATCGATAACAACTGAATGATTTCGCCAAAATGCCGCTTTTGAACCTCAAAATTTCAGACGAATCTCGGAGCGTCGCGCCACAAATTGAAAACACTTGGACCGATAAAAAGTATCAAATCTTGAAAATCAACATCAATACATGTGTCGACGGCAATTTGAGCAATTCTTGATCATTTATTTACACAATCTAATTGAATTTATCCGACCCCCTTCTAACAGGATTAAAATAGGTCAAAAGTAACCCGTTATTTAACTATGTGGTAAATAAAATAATCGACTGAAAATCTGGCTTTTGGAAGGCGAAGTGTGGTTCTTTTCGATCACCAAAGGATTTTTTGGGGTAATGATTCTGTGCGATTTAATCAAATTTTAAAGGTGGATAAAATGAGCTGATTTGACGGTGCCGTCAGTTATTCGAAAATGTACACATTCACACGCAAACTCAATTGTTTCGCATTTTACATCCAGTCTACAGCTTATTTAACACAATATCATCTTACCGTTCATATTGCTGTATCACAAAAGGTTATTGCAGTCCTGAAATTGTTGCATTGCTCCCATAATAGCGATATAACTTGGCTGGATAGTCAACACCTATTGATAATGAGTGTTTACAAAGCGTATCACGGGGTTTCTCCATTTCCATTTCGTTGAAAAGGAGGCTTTAATTACTTCACGTAAGAGTTATTTGTTTAAATATAGTCTTCAACCAAACCGCGAACCAAACGTTCGCGGAATTAATGTTACTCGTTCAGAAACATGTTACTCGTGTGAGGAATAACGCTAATTAATTCAAAATGAGGTCCACTGAAATCGACAACTTCGCAAAAATACAACATTGGACTGTGAAGCACGTGGCTACAGGAACTATGGTCGAGTGTTACATAAATTATAGGAAACAGGAGCAAACAATTATTTAACTCCGATCCTTATTGAGTTAAATTTTTATTTAGTGAATTATTGTTTCGTTTGATAAAGCTCACTTAGGACAAAAAGAACGAAAGGTAAACCTAGTTCGGTGATTAAAACCACTGCCTGCTACAATATTACAGTATTTTACTGTTGATAAGATTTCAACTTCCCTGCCGGCACTCTTACTTACTTTTCTTCAGTTGACGGTATGTTTTTTTCAAAATGAGTTATAGTCACACCGATGTAATTAAATTCAGAGGGTTGTTTTTATCGTTAATCGCTGATACCACACTGAGTATCTATAAACACTTGGGACGGCTTTGTGTGAGAAGGAACCGGTCGAGAGGACAATTGTCTTGAATAGAGGTTAGGATTTTCAACTGACTTATAAGTATTTTTTAAGACGCTGAAAGATTGAATCGTATTTTTTTTCTCTTCCTTACTATTTCAATCGCTATAGATTGTTTGATTAATTACAGAAATTACCTTGAAACTGGCACAAAACGAATTGCATGCAGAGAAAAGATGTGAACTTTGCAAAAGCAGTGCGTGTCGTTCTTCTTATAAGGATATCTGCTGCTCGTTCAAAACTACAGTAAGAGTGCTCTGTGACTTCGATAAACGATTCAGAAAACGGGAAACAGTAATTATACCTCTTCTTGCTTGTTTAAGGTGGATTGAGAGCCATTCCACTTGTCTTGGTTTTCCGGGCCAAAAGACGAAGTTGACCTAATTCTTAGCCAAGCAACCATATTCTCTCCTCCTGTTAAAATACATACCATGACAATTTGTCCCTCGCCTAGTGCAAAACTTGGTTTGGGGTAGACAAGAGGCTCTAAGTTCGAGGCGCCGAGTTCCTTTTGATATATCAAACCATGCTCAATAATATATCGCCATATAAAGCATTGATTGGCTTTGGACTTCGATAAGAAGTAGTCATTAACTTCTTAATTTTAACATCTTGGAAGGAAATATTAAGGAGATAGGCAAAACATGGGTTTATTTTGGATATATTAACAAATTTGAAATGGTAAATTGGCCACCGTAACGATTACAAAAGCTGACGTTTCGAGCGTTAGCCCTTCGTCGGAGCGAATAGAGGAGTTGTGGGTTGTGTGTGCTTTTAAAGGCAGAAAATGGAGCTACGTTATTGGTGGGAACATGGCAACGAGAAAAACAATACTAAATTAGTGGAATGAAAAGCGTTCGTTGATCCCTGTGGGATTTAGACTGCCGGTTTGAAAGATGAGCTTTTGTTCAAGATTTTTACGGCTTTCCGTGCTACCTAAGTGTAAGGAAAGACCGCAGATTGCCATATGTTGCTTAGAATGATTAGGTAAATTAAAATGTCTAGCGACTGGTTTCGATGTGTCCTTGTCATTCCTTTCCACGTCTCGAAGGTGTTCTCGGAATCGGTCACCTAGTCCTCTGCCTGTTTCGCCGATGTATATCTTTTTGCAATAAGTGCAAGTTATGCAATAGATTACATTGGCGGAGGTGCACGTGAAGTGATCGGTGATCTTAATGGATCGTTTAGGTCCCGATATTTTATCAGTGTTGTGAATGAAAGGACACGTTTTGCATCGTGCACGAGCGCATTTAAAAGTGCCTGGTTGGTCATTAGTCTGAAAAGAACTTCTGACCAAAAAATTGCCTATGTCAGCTTTTGGAATCGTTACGGTGACCAATTTACCACTTCAACTTTGTTGATATATCCAAATTATTTCGTTACTCCCACCGACGCAGCCCCAAACAGTTTCTTTCCAAACTATCAGCCTTTATTCATTTGTGCTCTGCAAAGGTTGTATGTTGGAAAAAGGAAGTTTCGCTGAGCTTCAGGAAAAAGGGTTTCTTAGCACAACTTTCGATCCACGTTTTGAAAACTCTTTTATTACAGAGAATGAAGATCAATCAGATGAAGATAGAGTAGCGCCTGCACAAAATCAAGGGAAGGAACTGGAAATATCGGACGAGGACCGAACAACTGGAGAAGTGACGGCGGACTTTCCAGGTCTCCTGGAACTACTTTAGGAGTGGATTGCATTAATATGCAATCCTCGGATTCATCTGTTTGTGTCTCTTCACTCAAGGTACGTTTAGCAATTTGTCAGTGTCCAGTGGTAATTTCTCGTCTAAGTTGCTTTTGATTCTACATTTTTGTGATCAATCTTTTTTAGAGTAACATTTAGTATGAAAGTTTTATTGGTTTGATTAGTAACTATTTTCATGTTTTTTGAAGGCTTCCGACACAATGCTGTCATTATTCGTATCTTATCAAGTTGACACCAAACCCTTCATATTCATTTCTTTTAAATCACATTACCAATCAAGTTTTGTGTATTCGAGAGTTTTTTTTTTTTTTTTTTTCAATCCATGACCTTCCAAAACTCTGTGACACGGTACTCGTGTTAGCAGCCCCCCTAATCTTCACTTTTCAGTCTCCAAATGTAATCTTGCACAAACAATAACTCTTCTCATCTCATACAAGTTTTTTCTATTTTTTTTTCTTGCAGCTATGATAGCTCCACCTGATGTATGGGTATCGTTTTTGATAAAGAAGAGTCAAGAGGAACAGAAAGACGTCACAAATGTTATCATATTTGGATGTCTAGTCCTCGCATCCTTCAAACCTGTCGCTATCAGAGCATATATTTTCCTTTGGGCTTTAAAATGCTCTAAACGCCTTCATGATAAAATGGTAGAAGCTATTATGAGAGCACCTGTTTTATTCTTTGTCTCAAACCCTACTGGAAGAATCCTTAATCGATTTTCTAAAGACATAGGCATATTGTATCGATAGCAATTTGCAGGACTAGGCCTTGCTTGCGTCATCGAGACGGTGGAAATGATGGATTATTCTGTCTGAGAAACGACGGAAATAGAAAACTTTATGACTTCGGTTGAACGAATCATGACATACACCAAACTTGATAGCGAGCCTGGGTTCAAAGATCAGAGACTTCCTCCCAAAAAACTGGTCCCTTCAGAGAATTATTAGCTTCCAAGACGTGTCGATGACGTACTAACCAGATGGACCTCAAGTGCTGAAAGAAGTAAATCTTCACATAGAAGGAGGAAGCTGTATTGGTATTGCAGGACGCACGGGAGCAGGGAAGTCGTCTTTTGTGGCAGCTCTTCTGCGACGCCCAAGGTGTCACAAAGATTGATGATGTTCCACTAAACGATATAGACCTTCAAGAGGCTCTACGATGTATCCTGATCTGTTCTCGGCCAAAGTCTTGTTCTTTTAAGTGGATAATTAAGAAGAAATCTAGATCTCTTGGACTAATTTGAAGACGTAGAGTTATTGCGAGCTCTGGAGGATGTTTAACTGAATGAGCCGGTGGAAAGTCAGAAACGACAGTTAAATCACGAGTCATTGGAACATGGCACAAACTTCAGTGTTGGAGAACGACAATTAATTTGCTTAGCCCGTGTTTTGTTAAAAAAAAAAAAAAAAAAAAGCAAGATCGTCATCTTAGATGAACCCACTGCACATGTGGATCCAGCAACAGAGCAAACAGTTTGGAGAGTAATGCGAGAGAAACTGAAGGGCTCCACTGTAATCATCATAGCTCATCGCCCGAAAACTATCAGAGACTGACATGATTTTAATTATGAAAAATGGTCAGATCGTTGAGTGCATGAAGTTTGAGGATATGCTATAAAATCCCAAATTCCTCGAAATTCTAAAACCTTTTGAGATCACCTGTGAAATTAAACCTGGCCCCTAAGCCAATGCAACTTCATATATCCTGCTTTTTTAATGATACAAAGGTGAGCAGCACCACTCGAACTGAAATAGCAAAGACTTGGTTTATCATCCTACCCGTTCCGTCTGACAATAGCAGAATTTTTCAAGGAGTTTTTACAAGTAACTTAAATAAGCTTTTTTATATGCGCATAGCAAATATGATGTCCACTTTCGACATTTGCGCGTAGTGTGAGGCAGGAGAAAGTAACCTCAAGGCGAGATAAAAGTGTTGTACGTGTGTGAGTGCGCGATGATATGTATTTGGGGTCACATATTTAGTATTTCTTCCCTCAGTTTATATGATCATGTTCAAGTGTCTTTAGATGGGATAGCTGCCAATAAAGGTTACATAAAATATATATTGGTCTATGAATAGGCGGACGAATTGATCGGCGCATTCGACACGACCACGTTTTCAATTAAACTTGTTTTTGCGCAGAGAATGAAAAAAGATATTAAGACTTTACGGCTCACTGCGTTGTTTATGCTGTGAAGGCCAGGTAATAAGCGAGCTAGTGATAGCAATCAAATTTCGTAAATCAGGAAAAAGTCAATAATGGTCTTAATAAGTAGTAATCGTCCAAGTAATGTCGTGAGAAAGCAGGGTTACACATTAGCATATAGCGTTGCGATTTGGTAACGAGGGAACTCAAGGATTGCCCGGGATTAGCCTCAAGCGCCAACCATTCAATAAAACAATAACCGGCCTAGATGAAGAAGTTATTAGCATTTAATAGTTTGTCAATAAAATGAGCTGGAGTCTTTGAGTTTGTTTATCATGTCGTGGCTCGGGTGTTTAGATCTCGCTAAATCTACGCCGCTTGACCTTAGATACGGTAGTTTACACGGCATGAAATCGTATTCCAAAGGGAGATATTTTTGGGTTCACTTAAACACGCATTTAAAGGCCCTTGACGATAGAAGTTGGTCTTTAACAGGCAACCAAAATGTACTTTAGGAACTTGAGTTTCCAATATTTTGTGAGAGCTCGTTTGAAGATAGCCAAGTATGGAATTTATCAAGTTCATTATTAATATCACTTTCAAGTATGTTAATGTCCTTGCGCTTATAAAATAGATTTGCATCATCTCCAAACAGGCGGAAATCCAATAAGTTTGAGCAGTGATGAAATTCATTTATATAAATAAGGAACAGAAATAGCCCAAGAACTGATCCTTGAGGCACACCACAACAGACCATTTGTATGTCTAAAATAGCATTACCAAGTGATATAATTTGGGTTCTGTTGCTTAAATACGAGTTGAACCAGTCTTTAATGACACCTCTAATACCATAGTGTTCAAGCTTTGAAAGTAAAATATTGTCATTAACAGTATCAAATGCTTTTCTGAAATCTGGGAAAATTCCGCACGGGTAATCATGACCTTCAATAGCTTTCCGTGCTTGTTCTGTAATACTAAATACCGCATGTTCAGTTAAATGCTTTGAACGGAATCCAAACTGATTGTAATAAATTAGTGTTTCTAAAAACACTAATTGCTCATCATAGAGCATCCGACTAGATCACGGAGGGTCGTGGGTTCAAATCCCATCTGGAAACTCGATTCTTTAAAATTGTTTGTTTCTAAAAACGTATTGATTATCGATAAAAGAGAAATAGACCTATAATTGCTTAAGTTTGCCTGAGAGTCCTTCGTAAAGACTGGTATTACTCTAACCAACTCAAATTTATCTTGGACCGGTGATTCCGGTAAGAAAAGATGTCTTAAATATTGTCTTTAACGGACCTGCTAGCTCAGGATCTTTTGAATTGAGATGTCAAAGAAGCTATTCACATTGAGTGGGAACAACCTACACTCGATCATCAACTTTATCATTTTATATTTTGTGTATATCAGAACTGAAGATGACAGATGAGCTGTCGAAACATGTTTCTAATGTCGATTATTTTATTAAATAGTGATACGATGACCCACAGCTTTACTGGTTTAACGTTTGGCTATTTCTAATTCAATTTTTTCTGTAGTTATTGGAGACAAAAACAAACTATCACATATGGGAGTCGGTATAAACACGCTCGTGGTTTTTGTGGCATTAGGAATGGAGCTTGCGACATTACTACCTATATTTGCAAAATAACTATTGAATGCAAAAGCTATTGATTTGGGATCAGATATTTCAGAGTTTTTAAATATTATTTTGCTAACAGATTTATTCCCCTGAGAGTTAACTTCAATGACTTGTTTAATTTTTTGCCAGATTCGTTTACCACTTTGTTTTTTGAATTGAAAAGAACTCATCCAAGTAAGATTTATCACAACTTATTGCCTCAAAACGATGGAATGTCAGCAGGAGAGTTGACAAGTTCCACAAGGGAATCAGCATTTCTTCTTATTTTTTTCTATAAGAAAATCTTTCCAGCACTAGTCCAGAGGAACTTGTAACTGTGACTTTTCTTGAACTTCAAACAATCTTCAAACAGTCCCTCAGTTGTTCGTTTGCGTTAGACTTTGTAGATGTTTTTAGCCTCAGAGAAACCAAGGTCAGCCGTGGACACAACGAATTACATTGCTTGATATCATGTCATTGTCTTCCTCCAAGGTGTCCTCAAAAAGAGGGACGCCACGAAGTTCAACACAGTCTCTTCTGGTATACTGCTCTAAATAGTAGAGTCTTTGGCTGACTACCTAAACCCTCGGTAGTGCTTAATACCTGAGCCCTAAGGCTTGAATTCTCATCCAATAAGCACTTTGAATCGTGCTCAAGCTTCTTCCGAGTCTTAGATGTTTTGGTGTGTTGTGTTTAGCGGTTGACCTAATCGCTTCTTGACGCTGTTTACAACGTGAATATTGATTATAGTCGAGAATCCTTTTGAGCTTACGCGTTATGAGGCCTGAAACTACATGTGGTACACACACACACACACACACACACACACACACACACACACACACAAATAACTAAACGCACAATATGCCTCAAAGTTTGAAGAATAATTCAAAAAAATTCAGAGGTATTAAGGGATACGTCTGCAATGCGTAGGTAGATCATGCATGGGGAGTTATTATGTCCCCAATAAATGTTATGTCCTGTACTTTACCTCCACAATTATACAGGGCTAAACACAACTATACAGAGCTATACACAACTATGCAGGGCTATACACAGCTAAACTTGGCTGATAACTATCGTCCAATTTCATTAACGAGCGTCGTTGTGAAAATAGTAGAGCGCTTGATTCACAAGCACATTATGAAGTATCTGACTGACTTCCAACTGCTAAATGACAATCAGCAGGGATTTAGACCATCAAGATCTTGTGTTACTCAACTACTTCAATTAGTACACGAGTGGCTTCAGGCCATGGATAAACTTGGATCAGTTGACGCAGTGTTTTTGGACTTTGCTAAGGCTTTGGATAAAGTCTCCCATGCCCATGTCCCCTACAAATTGGAATGCTATGGTATCAAAGACCAAATTTTAAGTTGGTTAAGGGATTTTCTTACGTCAAGGAAACAGCGTGTAGTGATTGAGGGACAAGCATCTGATTGGTTAAGTGTTACACCTGAAGTGCCTCAGGGGAGTAAACTTGGGCCTTTGCTGTTCCTTGTATACATCAACGATCTTCCTTACTCAGTAACCTACAACTCAGATTTGGTTGCTGACGATGCAGTCCTTCATTGCCACATAAGAAATAGACTGGATTGCGATCTACTTCAAGAGGATTTGTCATCTACCTCAGAATGGTGTAAGAGTTGGCTTGTTACTCTTAAGACCGACACGGTGTGAAGTCCTACACATTACACGGAAGAAAGACCCAATAAGGTGTCAATGTTCGTTGAATGACATCTTACGACCGGAAGTGGACCACCACAAACATCCGGGACTTTGGTTGGAGTCGTCCTTATCATGGTCCTTATCATCACATTAACTAAATTTGTGCTTAAGCTAGCAGGGTGTTGGGCTTGATTAAAAGAACATTTGGTTATTCAAACAAGACTGGCATCAAGACAGCTTTCAAGGCGCTAGTGTTATCCTCGAGGACGCTTGCCCAGTCTGGAACCCTTATCTGGTGAAGCATATTAAGGCAATCAAAGCAATTCAGAGAAGAGCGTTCCGACTAATATGTGGCCCTGACAAAGAATATCCTGAAAGACTTCTAGAGTTAAATTGGGTCTCTTAAGAACTGAGAGGAAATATCTTAGCCTAGCTCAAATGTATAAGATTATATTTGGTTACTGTGATATCAACTGCTATCATTATTTTGATATTATTGGAATAACTCGTACTAGAAGTAAGCATGAGTATAAAATAAGGCCGAAAGTTGCCCTTACAAATTATTTTAAACATTCATTCTTTCATAGAAATATTAATGATTGGAACTCTTTGCCTTTGGATGTGATGTCATCTCCTAGCCTCCAGTCTTTTTCGCTCCGACGAAGGGCTAACGCTCGAAACGTCAGCTTTTGTAATCGTTACGGTGGCCAATTTACCATTTCAACTTTGTTGATATATCCAAATTATCCAGTCTTTTAAAGTTTCACTGATTAAGTACCTACGCTCATAATTTTCCTCTAATACTAGGCATAGTGCTTTTAAAATAAGTTTATGCAATTATTATTTTTGGAGGGTATGTCTTAGCATGGGAATTTGGTTTCCCTACTACCATCCTGTTAACCATTTTTGTATTTCTGTTTGTTTATACATGTATCACTATTATTATTATTTTATGACTTTATTGTTTAGTTAATTTGTATCAGTTATGTATGGTTACGAACTGTGATTAAACTGTGCATATCAAACTCACGGGGTACAAATAGTCTCTTACTGAATTTCGTGACCACGCCCACTTCATCGGCCCACTCAAATCGAGTGCGATTTTTGGATGTTATATCATCTTGCCGACTCTCTGTATAAAAAGTTAACAATGTACCACCGAAATATTGAACTATAATATCATGGCTTTCCATTTTGTGTATTTTCGTACTACAAAGTAAAGTTTTTCCCTCGTCATTTTCACCTTTTCCCGAGTGGGTCCGTCAAAATTAAGAAGGCGTTCGTGGTCAAAACAAGACCGAGCAAGGAGTCTTGAGCGATTTCTCTCTTACGCAAGCGCAAATTGAAAATGTACCACCAAAATCAAAGAGAGGAACAAATTTCCTTTGTTTTGATATGTAAATTGTCGAACAAGGAGCAGATTGAACCTCGTCAAATGGCTAGTCAAAACAGCCACACCTTCCTCCTTTTGCTCGTTTCCTGTTTTCTAAGCGTGAAAGCAGTGGGAGAAGAATCGGGTAGCTCGGAAAGCGCTTCACCATCGTTTACTTACGAGATAAACAAGTAAGATTTGTAAAGTTATTTTCTGAAAGAGTCGGAATAAATACATTTTTTTCAGGTTAGATTGCTGTTTTTACCCTAAACGTCGTCCAATAAATTTTTGTTGCAGCCTACTAATCTATACAATCTCGAAGGAAAATATTCAGATGCTTCACCGTCCCCGAAGGGGGTTCTGTCCTGGTGTACCGGTTCACAAGGGAATTACCATTGTTCTTTCTTTGTTTAGGAGTTATCGGTTAGCTATTGTGTATTGTTTGGTCTTTTGTATTGGCTCTTGTGAACCGGTACACGAGGACAGAACCCCGAAGGGTCTCCACTCATCGAAGCGTGTACTGTCGCCAATGTAGTGAATTTTCAGTCTCTTGTTGGGTTTGTCAACCTCCGTGACTTCAATATCATACAATTTTGTATCTTTTCTCTGTGAAATGACCTTTTTAACAGGGGTATATGCTGAGTATTCGTTGCAGAATCGCTTTGGTTCTCTTATCTTTCTCTTTGGCTTGTCCGCCATTTTGAAAATTTGCTCAGGAGGGCATCTGGGTTAGCGGCCGCGTCAGGCTGGAACCGACAAAAACAAATGTCCATCGCAGAGGGGAAACAGTTTGATATGTAAACATTAAACATAAACATACACAGTTATGCAAGTTATGGCTATAAAAGGGGTTATTTTCTAAAGAAACTGTGGTGTTTCGTCGGTGGGGGTAACAAGGTAATTTGGTAAAATCAGCTAAGTTGAAATTGTAAATTGGCCACCGTAAAGAGTTAAAAAGCTGACGTTTCGAGCGTTAGCCCTTCGTCAGAGCAAAGGGCTAAACGTCAGCTTTTTAACTCTTTACGGTGGCCAATTTACAATTTCAACTTAGTTGATATTTAACAGTTATTCGCCGAAGGCGAGGTGAATATCGTCGAATAATCCCCGAGACGAAGTCGAGAGGATTATTCGACAATATTCATGGGAACCTGAGGGGAACAATTGTTTTAGTATAATTTCAGAGCTGAACAACAGAGAAATTTCTAAAATCATAACATTTTAGTAACATTTATTAACATTTTATTTTAACATTTTATACAAACCGCGTGGAGCGGTTTATATAAAGTCATATAAGAAACCGCTCGACCAACCAGATTGCTGGAAACTCTTTGCTCAGCTCTGAAATTATACTAATACCAAATATACACGGCTATACACAGCTATACATAGCTATACATGACTATAGACAGCTAAAGATGGCTATACAAAGCTATATAGGGCTACACGCAGCTATACAGGGCTATACACAGCTATACAATTTGGTTATATCAATTAAGTTGAAATTATAAATTGGCCACTGTAACGAGTTAAAAAGCTGACGTTTCGAGCGTTAGCCCTTCGTCAGAGCGAATGGAGGAATTGTGGGTTGTGTGTGGGTTTTTATGCAGAAGGCGGAGCTACGCTATTGGTGGGAACATGGCGATGAGAAAACACGGATAAATTAGTAGAATGAAAAGCGTTCGTTGATACCTGTGGGATTAAGAGTGCCGATTTGAAAGATAAACTTTTGTTCAAGAGTTTTGCGACTTTCCAAACTAATGACCAACCCGGCACTTTAAATGCGCTGGCGCACGATGCACAACTTCTCCTTTGATTCACAACGCTGAGAAACCATCGGGACCCAAACGATCCATTAAGATCACTGATCACTTCACGTGCACCTCCGCCAACGTAATCTATTGCATAACTTGCACTTATTGCAAAAAGATATACATCGGCGAAACAGGAAGACGACTAGGTGACCGATTCCGAGAACACCTTCGCGACGTAGAAAGGAATGATAAGGACGCATCAAAACCAGTCGCTAGACACTTTAATTTACCCAATCATTCTAAGCAACACATGGCAATCTGCGGTCTTTCCTTACATTTAAGTTGTTCGGAAAGCCGCAAAACTCTTGAACAAAATTTATCTTTCAAATCGGCGCTCTTAATCCCACAGGTATCGACGAACCAATAGCGTAGCTCCGCTTTCTGCATATAAACCCACACACAACCCACAATTCCTCTATTCGCTCTGACGAAGGGCTAACCCTCGAAACGTCAGCTTTTTAACTCGTTACGGTGCCCAACTTCCAATTTCCACTTAGTTGATATAATCAAATTATATCCGTGTATAGCTGTGTATATCCATGTCTAGCTGTATATATCCGTGTATAGCTGTGTACAGCCCTGTAAAGTAGTGTATAGCCCTGTATGTTGTATGTAGTGTTAGGACATCATATATTCGTACGTAAAATACAGGACATAATATTTGTTGGATATGATAATTCCCCATACATTAATTATGTAATAAAGCTGTGTATAGCCCTGTATAGCTGTGTATAGCTATGTATAGCTATGTATAGCCCCGTATAGATGTGTACACCCGTGTATAGCTGTGTAGATCCGTGTATAGCTGTGTGTAGCCGTGTATAGCCGTGTATAACCCTCAATAGCTACGTATAGCCCTGTATAGCTGTATAGAGCCCTGTATGCTGTATGTGGTGTTAGGACATCATATGTATGTACAGTATAGGACATAATATGTGTTGGGACATAATAATTCCCCATACATGACTTACCTACCATAATTCCACCCACATGACATACCTGCGCCGCGATCTTGTCAGACTGCTGACCGTTGGAAAGCGCTATTTTATCGAAAAAGATAATTATAATGATAATTATCCGATATTTTTTTAGGCTCGATTATCAGCCGTTGTTCGGGAACCGGAGCCCGCGCTCCTCCTGAGCCCATGGCTGGACGCGCGAGGTTTCTTTTATTGCTTATGGCCAATCAGAATTTCGCCTGCAGATTTTTGTAAAAAAAACCAGGAAAGATTTATTACTCGACGTTTCGGGGTCATCGTGACTCCATTATCAAGAGACTAGTTTAAAAACATGCAAATAAGGAAAGGTACAAGAATAGCATAAATTAGACTGAACGGCTTAAACAAACACCTTGGCGCGGATGGAATCCGTTTGCACGTTCAGTGTTGGCTTACGCATGCGAATATACAACATTTCATTAACAAGGCAATCAAATTTGCCGTTACATTTCGTGATGACGTTGAATTGCTCGATCAAGCGTTCAGGCATTTCACTATTGTGCTGGAGGTGGTAGTGTTTGTAGATAGAAGATGATTTCCTTTTGTGCCCTTCTACGCGCTCGTGTAAGTGACCACGAGTGTAGCCCACATACCCTGCATCACACAGGTTACATTTAAATTCATAAACGATACATTGTTGGTTAACAATAGGGGGCTTCATTTCGTGTTGCTTAAGCTGTTGATCGAGCTTAGGGCTAACGAACACTGGTTGGACAGTCACGCTTAACTTCGAGCTTAGACTGTTCAGTTGTTGTTTAACATGATTAGCTGACGACTGGTCCTTGAAGGGTAACACTAATCTCACAGTCTCCGATGGTACGTCTGGTGATGGACAGGGTTCTGCAGATGAAATCCTTCTCTCAACGAACCGCTTGATTGTAGTTTCAACCAGTGGCTTTGGGTATTTCAAGTTATGAAAAACCCCTCTAAGGCGGTCACATTCCTCGGAGAAGAAAGACCAGTTAGAAGATAATCGATAAGCGCGATCCACCATGGTGTTAACTAGGCTGCGCTTGTACTTAATGTCAACATGACTCTGGAAATGCAGAAGGAGACCCGTGTTGGTTCTTTTGATGTAGACCTTGCTCTCAATCTTTGGCGCACGGTTAAGCAGTTCAGTTCCTAGAAAGGAAGGAGGTACGTCGGAGGTACGTCGATGACACCCTGACCGTAATGCCTGATAGGGTGACCGCTGGCCAGTTTCTAGACACCCTTAACTCTACCCATCCCTCCCTCCAGTTTACCATGGAAGTCGAACGGGAAGGATCCCTTCCCTTTCGACTACAATCAAGCGGTTCGTTGAGAGAAGGATTTCATCTGCAGAACCCTGTCCATCACCAGACGTACCATCGGAGACTGTGAGATTAGTGTTACCCTTCAAGGACCAGTCGTCAGCTAATCATGTTAAACAACAACTGAACAGTCTAAGCTCGAAGTTAAGCGTGACTGTCCAACCAGTGTTCGTTAGCCCTAAGCTCGATCAACAGCTTAAGCAACACGAAATGAAGCCCCCTATTGTTAACCAACAATGTATCGTTTATGAATTTAAATGTAACCTGTGTGATGCAGGGTATGTGGGCTACACTCGTGGTCACTTACACGAGCGCGTAGAAGGGCACAAAAGGAAATCATCTTCTATCTACAAACACTACCACCTCCAGCACAATAGTGAAATGCCTGAACGCTTGATCGAGCAATTCAACGTCATCACGAAATGTAACGGCAAATTTGATTGCCTTGTTAATGAAATGTTGTATATTCGCATGCGTAAGCCAACACTGAACGTGCAAACGGATTCCATCCGCGCCAAGGTGTTTGTTTAAGCCGTTCAGTCTAATTTATGCTATTCTTGTACCTTTCCTTATTTGCATGTTTTTAAACTAGTCTCTTGATAATGGAGTCACGATGACCCCGAAACGTCGAGTAATAAATCTTTCCTGGTTTTTTCTATGCCTTTGCTTTAGCAAATCCCTGCTGATCAAGATTTTTGTAAGGCCGCATAAATTATCTTGTCAGACAAAGTTTTCAAAATGGTGGACGATGATGTATTGATGAATGTGGCATGCGAACGAGATTTAGAGACGATTAAGATCGAAATTTTGAAAGATTTACAACGAGAGGCTCTAGAGAACCTGGTTAGCGGCCAGCATGTTTTCGTGGTTCCAACCAAAAGAGTCACGAAGTCGCTGATTTTTCAGTCCGCGCCGATTGTTTTTGACGCGGAGACATGCTATCAAGCCTTCGTTAAATGCGAAGTCAATTGTTCTCGTCATTTCTTCCCTGACTTCACTTTTGGAAGATTACGTTTGATTTCTTAAATCTGTAAGAATTACAGTGAAGTTTACTTGGGACGAAAAAACGAGTGAAGAGACCAGTCAAGTCATAGAACGTGGCGAGTGCCAAATCTAGTCCGGTTCATCCAAGACGTTTCCGTCAAGGAAACAACTGCGGTCCATGTCTCTCCAAAGAGAGCTTATGTCTGATCGCAATCGACGAAGCTCATTGCATTTCTCACTGGTAAGCGGAGCCATATTCGAAGCACGTTTTGTATAACTCGTGGATTAGTAGTCCTTATCACTCAAACATAAATAGCGCCGGGCTTTCGTGCATGACGGAAAATTTCAAGCCATAAGTGCGAGAACTAAAAATAAAACAGGATAAGATGCCTATGCGTTGTGTTTGTTGTTGCTTTTGATACTTAGAGTTTGGTAGAGAACGAAGGGGCTGTAACTCTGAATACTATCACAAGTAATGGAAATCATTCTGTACTGTAAGCTTTGACAAATATAACTTTTCAGTTATATTTGTTACAACAACTTAAAGCCTGATTTGTGATTATTCATTTTCAAATACAAGCAAGCAGTTCACCAGACTACAGAGTGAAAAGAAATCACTTTATTTGGACCCCTTGTAAGAACCCCATAATATTTCTCAGTGTAGTTTTATTTTCTTCTTGAAAGTGCAGTTCTAAATTAGCTCTAAATGATAGTCTTTCGCCGCCTTAACTCTTCCTTGATCTGTTGCGTGGCGAAGTTGACGGCGCGGTAACACTTGGCGAAATTACGGAGTCGGAGGGCACCTCTCGCTTCGTTCCATTAATCGTTTCAAAGTTTTCCTTCAACCAGCGATGAAGGGTATTTGTATCTTCTAGGAGCCTTTCAAGGCGCTTAACTTGTCGATAACAGTGACCGTTACAAACGTAACCTTCCACGTCTATACGAAAAAGAGGAATCTCCAATACGCCGCAAATCCTTTTCCGTTAATCAGATACCTTGGATTTCTTCCTAGAATCTTTCCTTCGCAGCCATATATAGAAGACACATCCAGTTTTCGAGTTATATTTAGTCGGCGTATCAGCGATTATATGTACTCCATCTATTCGAATTGGAGTCCTATTTCACTTTCAGTGACATCTGAGAACGCATAGATTATTTTTTTGAAATTACGTCACAGACATAGATGGCCCCTCGTGCGTCCAGCCTTCTCTTCTCAGGGAGGAACGAAAAAGACCGGACTCGAGAGAGCAGCGGAAATCGAGCCTACTATTTTTTCATGGAGCCGAGTGGGTAACAGTGGCGATCGCTTTCCTCGGAATTGTTTTGGGTACGACTGTAGAAGGGCTGGCAGAGTTCGACCTCTGAACCAACAGGTATACTTTTTTTAATTTAGATCAGTCCAGACTTCCCAAATATTAATTTCAGCGCGTGAAGAGAACAGTGTCTGAATGGGGCCACGTAGCCTCTTTCGCAACCGTTGTTTGGTCCCGTCACAAAACGCACCCATCCTCACTGATTTTCTTTTTTCATGGCCAATATTCTTTTCGCTTCGGTAATTTTACTTACATATCGAGTTGTTAATTCAGGCTCGACAGCGCTATACCTCATCGAAAAGCATTAATATAATCGGCTAACTTTTATTCAACTGGTACTCAACTTTTACTCAACTGGTAACTAAAATATTCAAATTCATTATCCAACTGTGCTTCGAATTCCTAGAGTACAAATCACACACGAAACGAGTACAAATATCACGCGATACTCCAAAAATATCCGCGAATTCGCCCGCACTGAAATAACAATTTAGCGTGTTAGACAATAAATCTCTTATAAGAAATTCCGTTGTTTGCTCTTTGACTCGCCCTAAGGGCTTGTCAAAATACGGCACAACTCCTCAAAATACTCGACGATACTACACAAGAAAACGTCCAATAAGATACATTTATTCAAAATAATTTCATCGTAACAAAATCAGATGGGTGGAAGAAATCGATCGACGCAATTCTTTTATTGAGTGGTTTATCTACATCAACAGAGTGCGAATGGGCAACAGAGTCAATTTCACAAGCCATCCTCTTCAATCTTTTCACCAGATTAAAAAATTGAGTCATGACAAGGGCTGGATACCAGAAAATAACCTGTCGTTTATCATTTCTTTCGGTTTCAAAGTTTACACCTCAAGGTTGGCTGGGATAGCAGAATGGTTTTTCTCTTCAACAATAACGTAGGGATCCTCACCGTTGTTTTTGGGTTCATCCAAAGGAGGATTAGTCGGGTATCCCATTAGCCCTTGCGCGTTATTATCGATGAGAAGGTGTCACATTGCATCGAATTCGAGTGCACGCGCTGGAAAGTCGACAGAATTTTAAACAGCTGTTTGTCCTTTTTTAGGAGCACGGAAGGTGATTTGAACGGTTTTATGTATTCTTGTAACAGTTAAGTTGACTTTAGTACTTTTGTACTTGAACTTGCTCTTCTCTAAATGGAAAAAAAACGCCTTTGTTATGATTGGTATGCACGACTGAGTGGCTTTTTTATGTGCTTTACTTTAACGCTTGATCGATATTTGCCTGTTGTGCTATTTTTGGTGGGTACTTAAGCATATTATTCCGCTGGTAGTGCCTGAATAATGGCACTTTTCGACATTAGCGAAGGTCCTTAAGTCCCTAAATTTTGTAAGAATATGTGGCCGTTGAAAATTGCTTAAATTGACGCTAAAATTTTGACGTCTTTCCTCGACTGGTGTATCACCCCGCCCGCTTTTGATCGATCATTAAATAGCCTTTGCTACCTGTATTAAATGCCCCTTTTAGTACATCAGTGTCAGAAATTTCCCAGGTATATTTTACTTAGAAAACGCAAAGACATAGTATCAAAGCGGCCGATAAGGGCGGCTCAGTCGTTGTTTGGCGCACCGACCTCTACCAAAAAGAAGCTTTGCGGCAACTTTCTGACAATTCTTTATCCTTTTTAGACATCAAAGTTTCAATTGGAGGTAACGGTTTATGCACTAGTCTGTATTACAAACCTACAGACTCGCATAATTACTTGTTATATTCGTCTTCGCATCCATCTCACGTTAAGAATTCCATTCCTTTTTCTCAGTTTCTAAGACTTCGTCGTTTATGTAGTGATGACTCTGATTTCCACCACAAATCAGAGTCAATGTGCCAGTTTTTCGATAAACGTGGTTACCCTGTTTCTGTCGTTCAAGCGGATTACCACCGCGCCCAACTTATTGATCGACATTCAGCACTACAAACGTCGCATAAGGAAGATTCCGACCGCATTCCATTCACTCTCACGTTTCACCCTCACAACCACTCAGTTAAATCCATTATTCCTAAAAAACTTTAAATTACTTCAAAACGATCCAGAGACAAGCACTATCTTTTCGCAGCCTCCGCTCATTTCATTCAAACGCGACAAAAACATAGGCAATTTTTTGGTCAGAAGTTCTTTTCAGACTAATGACCAACCAGGCACTTTTAAATGCGCTCGTGCACGATGCAAAACGTGTCCTTTCATTCACAACACTGATAAAATATCGGGACCTAAACGATCCATTAAGATCACCGATCACTTCACGTGCACCTCCGCCAATGTAATCTATTGCATAACTTGCACTTATTGCAAAAAGATATACATCGGCGAAACAGGCAGAGGACTAGGTGACCGATTCCGAGAACACCTTCGAGACGTGGAAAGGAATGACAAGGACACATCGAAACCAGTCGCTAGACATTTTAATTTACCTAATCATTCTAAGCAACATATGGCAATCTGCGGTCTTTCCTTACACTTAGGTAGCACGGAAAGCCGTAAAAATCTTGAACAAAAGCTCATCTTTCAAACCGGCAGTCTAAATCCCACAGGGATCAACGAACGCTTTTCATTCCACTAATTTAGTATTGTTTTTCTCGTTGCCATGTTCCCACCAATAACGTAGCTCCATTTTCTGCCTTTTAAAGCACACACAACCCACAACTCCTCTATTCGCTCCGACGAAGGGCTAACGCTCGAAACGTCAGCTTTTTTAATCGTTACGGTGGCCGATTTAACATTTCAACTTTGTTGATATATCCAAATCACTTCTTCAGAAGACTGGCTTTTCATGACGATTTTTCCTTTCGTCGGGTAGCAATTGCAATCAAAATTTGAGACTTGTAAGTCTAGCTAGGAAATTTCTGGGATGTTGTTGTCTCCATATTCGTCATACGGTCGAATATCCGAAGCGGCAAGAGACCGAGTTTCGACGCAATCGAAGTCGAAGATTATAAGCACTGAACGTCTTCGATCTTCAGCTTTCATCCTCAAGCTGTTTGGGTAAATTGAAAGAATATCACATTGAGAAGCCTGGAAGTCTCGGACAACAAGCCAAATTGGAAAGTTTGATGTAAGACTGACTATCCAAATCTAAGCAGTTGACATAAATTAGTGGCGAACGCGAGAGCACTTCGTTGTTGATCTCAACTACCTCCATCTCGACTGAGTGATTACGTGACTAGAGTGAATTGATAATATAGTTCGAAGCGTGGAATTGTGGGATACCTGACTAATCCTCCTTTGGTTCATCCTAGACATTTGTCAGCTGGTCTGTTGTCTTAAAACCTTGTGGACTCCGATTAAATCTTCTAAAAATAGAAAGTATTCAATCCTTTTGAGTGAAACACAGACCTCATATACAAATCTCCAAGAAACCATAAGGCACGTAAACGCAAAAGGTCCCACTTAGTACAGTGGTAAATGAAAGAAGCATAAACACATTGATAAGGGGGCGAGGTTGACCAGTAAGCACCAGTGTAATGACTGACGTCAGCATGGCTGGTGACACTGAACTGTACTCCAAAGCAGCAACACTTGATAGAACAATACTCTTCTTACGGATGATATTTATTTCATCACTACAAATACAAGTGAATGACTAGAAGTGAACAAATAAGACTTACTTCCGTGTCAGGCGAAGGATTTGGGAAAGTTATTTATCCGAAAGATAACATCGTGCGGCAGACCATTTAGATGATAGAGTACTTGGAGAGCTGGTCAAAAAGTGATTCTTGTGTTATTGTAGGGTACCTGAGAGGGTAAAATAGGGCCATTTTTCCCGCCAACAAATAGCTCTGTGTGGAAATCGCAGGGGAGGGAAGGGTAGGTTTTTTAATCCCCCGGCCACCGGCATTTTTCTCTGAGGTTGGAAGGGCCTTTTTTACTCATCTTAGTGACACCCATCATCCATTGCAGGATTGGTAGTCATGTTTGTAACCTTTCACACCTCAGCCATGGTTGAGTGTTAAATGCATACCTTTGGGGAAGAGGTCTCAATTGACATTTCATAAATCCGATGGCTAAGTTTTCGCTTGAAAGCGGACATCGCTCAGTTACATTCCTCGTTAGTTCAAATCAACTTTTTTACGGATTCAAAAGGTTTGCACAGTTTTTACAATTTTAACAGAGTCGCAAAATACAGTCAAAACAA
Organism: Stylophora pistillata; assembly: GCF_964205215.1. NCBI lineage: Eukaryota > Metazoa > Cnidaria > Anthozoa > Scleractinia > Pocilloporidae > Stylophora > Stylophora pistillata. The sequence continues at coordinate 14,210,465 of NC_142528.1, read as the reverse complement.
GTGAAAACAATCAAAAGTACGACGATTTTTAGAGGGGTTTATGCTAAAACCAATGCTTGGCCGCGTCTGTTCTTCAAGATGACTTTATGGCCCGAATTCCAGAAATTGCTTGGTTCACTGAAGAGATGCGCCTATCGGTAACTGCTGCGGTACTGCGGTGAAGTGTAACACTAAAAAATAGGATAATCCAAGGAAATGTGCACCAGAAAACAAAGGAATATGAATCCCATAATAGCTTGCCAACCGATAAAATAGACAAGTAATATTACCATTGCCGGTACCAGTCAGGAAAACTCAAAAATGGCAACGCAACAATTTGCCCCAGTATGCCCCTCCAGTCGCCGAACATCGTTTGATACGAGGTTAATCACGCGACCAATTGTAAATTTCAATTACTCAGCCCTATTGAGTCGCAGGATCTTAAAAGCATAAAGAAACCCACACAATTAGTGAATCGAAATAGTGCAAGACATGGAATTTCATATGTGAACAAAGAAAATTAGGTTGCGTAATTGTACTTTTTCCCATTGTGCAGTCAAATAGGGACTTAAACCACTCCACAACGGAAATACAGAAAATTGTTGATTTGTTGACAAAATTATTCCTTTTTATTGCAACCATACGACAGAAACCTCCCGCAATACGTATTCAAATTTTCAACAACAACAACACAGATTTTCAAGCAGGCTTCTATCACAGAGCGCACTCGTTACCCAGACGGATCTCATAACACAACTCTACACCACACCTTAGCTACCGGTGAGACATAAGTGGGCTTATGTTCTACACGTTTCAACCTCAATGACTTAAAAATGTTTTAATACGGTTGATGCAAAGTGGTTTATCATCCTCAAGAGTTTTCGAATGAACAACCGGGTTCAGCAACCCATCATAGGATGGCAATAGTCTACTTATTGCATTCACAAATTTCTTCGAAGTGTGCATAATGCTCCCTAAGAAACTTGCAGACCAAAATAATTTGTTTCGCAACCTATTCTCGTTGATGAATAGATTTCACTAGTTTCTATTTTGGTATCGCATAATTGAAAGGTAGTAAGATCGATAAAATGGTTTCTATTTTTAGTCCTGAGCTCGAAGTCAGTGGGGATGTCATAAAACATTAATATGAGAGGCTTACTCAAAAATACGATTAAACCTGTCCCTTGGAGTGATAATACATGTCCATTCTGTTTACCTCTTCATTCTCTGCTCCCTGTAAACACTTCGAATGACTTCAAGGATATATGTAATAGCCGCTAGAATAAAGGCACCAGAAAAACCCAAAGTGCAATGCTCTACATAGGAAACTAAATTAACAATCAATCGCACTCCTTCAAATCTGTTGTTATGTAGATCTATGGAAAATCTCCATCAAGAGTGTGTGAATGACAAATGCAGTCTAACATCCCTCAAAGAAAGGGGTACTTGTCGATTTCATAAACCTTCAGCTTATTTGAAAACAAAATTGAGATTGTTCCTTACCTATAAAACTCCAGCCCTATTGTATGGGTGAATTTCAGTCTAATAGTTCCTAATTTGGTGGATTCCACGGTTTCGTATAATTGGAAGGTAGTGAGAACAATAAAAGGCTTTCATTATTGTTCTGAGTTAATGCAGATGACACACTCTTAACTGCGTGAACTATATCATTTCTTTTGCACTACCGTTATAAAAGTTCTTTTTAACATTATCACCAGGTTACAGATGTTGAGTCATGACGAAGGGTGGATACCAGAAAATATCCACCACAGACGAGACAGAAAAAGTCAGTTTTATATCTTTCCTATTCTTTCAATGGATGAATGACATCTTCAAGACAGGCAGACAAAGAACTTTAGACGAGAACGACTTCGTGCCCCTTTCAAGAGAAAACTCTACCGATTTTCTCGCCGGACGCCTCCAAACAAGCTGGAACAAAGAGAAAGATGAATGCAAAGGGAATGGACGAAGACCAAAACTCTGGAGAAGCCTGTTAAAGATGATCTCTATTGAGGAGGCAAAGATCATTTTACTCACTCATGCATTCTACGCACTTCGGCGCTTTCTCCAACCTCTCTTTCTAGGTTATCTGGTTTCTTCGCTGATGCAGGCTGAGCCACAAAAAAATATTCTTTTGTACTGTTGTGTGACAGCTATGGGCATTTTTGTCTTTATTGGGACAGTTATTGAACATCACTTGTGTAATACTTGTAAGGTGGTTGGTCTCAGAATGAGCAGTGCTCTTAAAAGTCTGATTTACCAAAAGGTAAGCAATTTAGCCTCCTAGAAGAAAAGTTCTCAAGTTTCTTAACTAGAAGAAAAGTCAAATTAGAGCAGTCGAATTTTTATTTATCTGAAATCTGCATAAACATTGGCTTATGGTATATTTCGACAATCAGACATAATAGTTTTATGGTTGGTGAATAATTTGAGTTCATTCCAAAGAAAATAAATCGGAAGCTATAATCCGTAATCGTTACAGGGCGTGCGTGAATAGATTACAGCAAGAACACATCTTTTGTTCCAACAGAAATGAATGAAAATACTTTAATTCTGTGGGAATATCGCTGATGTGACATCACAGCAAGATTCCTAACCGCTAAGTTTTTGTGATCGATACATATCAAACTCACGGGGTACAAATAGTCTCTTACTGAATTTCGTGACCACGCCCACTTCATCGGCCTACTCAAATCGAGTGCGATTTTTGGATGTTATATCATCTTGCCGACTCTCTGTATAAAAAGTTAACAATGTACCACCGAAATATTGAACTATAATATCATGGCTTTCCATTTTGTGTGTTTTCGTACTACAAAGTAAAGTTTTCCCTCGTCATTTTCACCTTTTCCCGAGCGGGTCCGTCAAAATTAAGAAGGCGTTCGTGGTCAAAACAAGACCGAGCAAGGAGTCTTGGGCGATTTCTCTCTTACGCAAGCGCAAATTGAAAATATACCGCCAAAATCAAAGTGAGGAACAAATTTCCTTTGTTTTGATATATAAATTGTCGAACAAGGAGCAGATCGAACCTCGTCAAATGGCTAGTCAAAACAGCCACACCTTCCTCCTTTTGCTCGTTTCCTGTTTTATAAGCGTGAAAGCAGTGGGAGAAGAATTGGGTAGCTCGGAAAGCGCTTCGGGTATTAATTTACCATCTTTTACTTACGAGATAAACAAGTAAGATTTGTAAAGTTATTTTCCGAAAGAGTCGGAATAAATACATTCTTTTCAGGTTAGATTGCTGTTTTTACCCTAAACGTTGTCCAATAAATTTTTGTTGCAGCCTACTAATCTATACAATATCGAAGGAAAATATTCAGATGCTTCACCGTCCCCGAAGGGTCTCCACTCATCGAAGCGTGTACTGTAGCCAATGTAGTGAATTTTCAGTCTCTTGTTGGGTTTGTCAACCTCCGTGACTTCAACATCATACAATTCTGTATCTTTTCTCTGTGAAATGACCTTTTTAACAGGGGTGTATGCTGAGTATTCGTTGCAGAATCGCTTTGGTTCTCTTATCTCTCTCTTTGGCTTGTCCGCCATTTTGAAAATTTGCTCAGGAGGGCATCTGGGTTAGCAGCCGCGCCAGGCTGGAACCGACAAAAACAAATGTCCATCGCAGTGGGGAAACAGTTTGATATGTCTCTCTCTACAGGACACAATTAATGACTCTAAGGAAGAACTCAACACGAAGTATTTTCAATACGTGTTGCGGGAGGCTGTCGTATGGTTGCATTCAAAATAAACAATTTTGTTGACAAGTGAAAACATTTCTGTATCAGCACTGTCGAGTGGTTTAAGTCCCCAATTGACTGAACAATCGGAAAAAATGTAAATTAATCTCCTTTCTTCAAATATGAAAGTCCATGTCTTACACAATTTCGATTAATTAATTTTTTTTCTATGTTTTTCAGCTACTGCAACTCAGTAGGACTGAGTTATTGAAATTTACAATTGGTCGCGTGATTGACCTCGTATCAAACGATGTTCAGCAACTGGAGGAGTATACTGTGATGGACTGTTGCCTTGCCATTTTGGATTTTCTCTTACTTGTACCTGCGATGGTAATATTACTCGTCTATTTCATCGGTTGGCAAGCTCTTATAGGATTCATATCCCTTTGTTTTCTGGTGCCATATTTTATTGGATTCGCCTGTATTAGTGCTACACTTCACCGCAATACCGAAGCATTTACCGATAGGCGCATCTCTTTAGTGAACCAAGTAATTTCTGGAATTCGGGCAATCAAAACACATGCCTGGGAGGATGAATACCAAGAAAGGATCAAAAGGACACGAAGGTAAGAAAAAAACTCACAATAGGCCCTCTGCAGCTAGAGGTCACGTGCTTGGCAACACAAAACTGGAGAGCAAGCGCTCCAGTAAGCAAACTCTCGTAAGAGGTCAAGCATATCTGGCTTTAGACAATAGTTTTCTGTTCATCACGCTCAATCCTTTTGCAATATCTACAGAAACTGTAAGATATTTACTAAATCTCTCTTTTGGACTCGATTTTTGGATGGAAAGCACGATAATTTTCTGGAAATCGTGAAAAAACTGTCACTAACAACCCGCTCGACGGCTAAGAAACATGGCGGCTTCGCAAGGTATGTACCTAAAATATATACTTTTTTCTGCTTTTTTTTTAGTTATTGGACTTCGAAAGTCTATGAAAATAAAATATTAGATCGAAAATAGCAACCAGTGAAATTTTACGACATTTTACGCCCGATTTCTTACGATATTATGAGAGCAATTATGCGTTTGCTGCAGCCTTTTGCTGCACAAATGACATATTGTTATGCTTCCGGTGAAAGAGTTAGTAAACCAGGTTCAAGAAATATGCTTCTTGAAGATGAGTTTTTTATTTTTTGTGTGCGACTCAAGCTTGGTTTATTTGAGCAGGACTTAGCACATAGGTTTCAGATAAACAGATCATCAGTTTGCAGAAAAGTGATCACATGGACTAATTTTTCGTATTTTTTTCTTGGGAGTCAAGTGATCTGGCCATCAAGGGAAGATGTCAATAGCTATATGCCAGAAGGTTTCAAAAGGCTTTATGCAAGCATGCGTGTTATATTAGATTGTACTGAGATTTTTGTGCAAACACCTACCTCACTGCTACTTCAGTCGCAGCTTTGATTCTACTTATAAAAGTAATACTACACCAAAAGGTTTAATAGGTATTACCCCTTATGGAGTTATTAATTTTGTTTCTAACCTCTACCATGGAGGGATAAGTGATAAGGGAATCACAAGGTGCAGTGGAATTCTAGATTTGTTAGAGCCTAGGGACTCGGTCATGGCCGACAAAGGGTTTGACATTGAAGATTTGCGGAGGGAGAAGGGGGTGAAGCAAAATATCCCTCCGTTTCTAGAAAGTCTGGAACAATTCTCTGCCCAGGATGTTCAGAAAACAAAGACAATAGCAAGTTTGAGAATACATGTTGAAAGAGCAATAAGGGATTTCAAAATGGATATAATAAATTGGAATATCTGGGAAGCATAAATTACAGAGCAACCTGTGTTTTGTTTGAGAAGTCAATATTCATCATGTATGACGGAAGGGTGCAGTAAAAATCAGTGCGATAAAAAATATGTAGAAAAAATCCATAAGGAAACCGGAACATTTTTATATTAATATTGGGAGTTGCAAAAATTTTAGCCTTTTTTGGTGTAAGGGTTTTAATCTTTGAAGATGATAAATGATGATCAGCTAATTTGTTGTCAATTAAAATTTAATCAAGCTGCCCTATTCCCTCTGCCATACACTGTGAACACAGTCTTAATGTAAAAAGTAATTGAAGAAAATTCTATCCACTTGGTCCTTTGCTTCCTGGAAGAACACTGGATCAAAATTAATTCTAGAGCAAAAAAACAAATTTTCATTAATGTAACTAAAAAAAAATCACACCATTCCAATCCTGTGAGTCTAAGCTGGCACTGAATCTGGTAGTAATAAATGTCTGTTGTCTTCAGTTTGTACTGGTTAGTGTTCTGGTCCTTAGTTAGATGTCTGACATTGTCAAATGAAGTTTCACCTCTTTGACAACTTTTATTTCTAAAAAGCCAAATGGATTCTCACCATTATTTATTGCATCAAGATCATAAACTTTTCTTTCTGGACTACAACCTAGCCGTGCGCATTTGGTCATCCTTTGCCCGGCCAGGTAAGCGGTGTCACTTTAATTCAGGATGATATCTATAATCCCCGTTACACAAGGGAACACAACAATGGTACGAAGATTTCTTCTTCCGGTCTAATGGCTCGTCGGTAGTTCGAAATCTACAGAGAATTTTAGCATTGCGTTTAGTCTCAATGTAAGACACATCATTACTCTCATAATATCGTAAGAAATCGGGCGTAAAATGCCGTAAAATTCCACTCGATTGCTATTTTCGATCTAATATTTTATTTTCATAGACTTTAGAAGTTCAATAACTGAAAAAAGCAGAAAAAAGTATATTTTTTGAAGTACATACCTTGCGAAGCCGCCATGTTTCTTAGCCGTCGAGTGGGTTGTTAGTGACAGTTTTTTACGATTTCGAGAAAATATCGTGCTTTCCATCCAAAAATCGAGTCCAGACGAGAGATTTAGTAAATATCTTACAGTTTTTGCAGATATTGCAAAAGGATTGAGCGTAATGAACAGAAAACTATTGTCTAAAGCCAGATATGCTTGACCTCTTACGAGAGTTTGTTTACTGGAGCGCTTGCTCTCCAGTTTTGTGTTGCTATGCAGTATCCAAGCACGCGACCTCTAGCTGCAAAGGGCCTATTGATGTTGAGTCAGTCAAAGTACCTATCACTACTTGTGTGCTATTGTAATCTTGAACAAACTCCCGGTCGTTGTTCATGAACATCAAACTTGTGAACTGTACTTAAGATAAAGTCATCTTTAAGTACAGACGCGGCAAAGCATTGGTTTATAGCATAAACCCTTCTAAAAATTGTCGTACTTTTTATTATTTTGACTTGTTTTGATTGTGTTTTGCTACTTTGTTGCAACTTTAAGAAATGCAGAAACCTTTTAAATCCAGAAAAAAAGTTGGTTCGAACTTACGAAGTATTTAACTGAGCGATGCCTCCCTTCCAGCGAAGACCTGGCCATCGAGTTTATGAAATGTCAATAGAGACCTCTCCCCTAAAGGTATGCTTTTGACGCTCAACCATGTCTGAGGTTTGAAAGGTTACAAACGTGACTACCAATCTTGCAATGGATGATGGGTGTCAACCTCAGAGTCAACCTTCCAGCCTCAGAGAAAAATGCCGGTGGCCGAGGCATTAAAAAACCTACCCTTCCCTCCCCTGCGCTTTCCACACAGAGCTATTTGTTGTATCACCCATAAATGTAATAAAAACCATAAATGTAATACCAACCATAAACGTAATAAAAATTGACCATAAATATTCGACTGACCATAAATGGAATAACTTTTAATCATAAATGTAATAAATCCACTAACCATAAATGTAATAAAATTTGCCCATAACTGTAATAAACTGAACAACCATAAATGTAATAAGGCTTACCCATAAATGTAATAAGCTGGCTATGACTTCCAAGTCAAGGGGCTACAAGCTTGTCATTTTCTTTTATGCACTTCTTACTTCAGGACACGGGAATCGTGCTTCAAGTTAGTATTTAAAACCCCAGAAGCTATAATTATGGTCTGGGAACATTTACAAACAACCCAAAGTATCAAACAACAACAAACATATGAAACATATGTGTGAACTGCGGTTATGAGACGTATATGAGAACGATCCTTCGCAGTAAAGCACTATTTCAGCAATAGTGAAAATCAATTTGATGGCTTGCTCCCAGTTGGCTTGTTAGCTCAATTGGTAGAGCGCTGCACTAGTATCGCAGAGGTCAGTGGTTCGAATCCCGTACAGGCCTGAAATTTTTTTCAGGTCTGATTTTCACTATTGCTGAAATAGTGCTTTACTGCGAAGGATCGTTCTCATATACGTCTCATAACCGCAGTTCACACATATGTTTCATATGTTTGTTGTTGTTTGATTTATCATCTACGGGTTTATGTCGAATTAATTTGATGGCTTGCTCCCAGTTGGCTTGTTAGCTCAATTGGTAGAGCGCTGCACTAGTATCGCAGAGGTCAGTGGTTCGAATCCCGTACAGGCCTGAAATTTTTTTTTCAGGTCTGATTTTCACTATTGCTGAAATAGTGCTTTACTGCGAAGGATCGTTCTCATATACGTCTCATAACAGCAGTTCACACATATGTTTCATATGTTTGTTGTTGTTTGATTTATCATCTACGGGTTTATGTCGAATTAATTTGATGGCTTGCTCCCAGTTGGCTTGTTAGCTCAATTGGTAGAGCGCTGCACTAGTATCGCAGAGGTCAGTGGTTCGAATCCCGTACAGGCCTGAAGTTTTTTTCAGGTCTGATTTTCACTATTGCTGAAATAGTGCTTTACTGCGAAGGATCGTTCTCATATACGTCTCATAACCGCAGTTCACACATATGTTTCATATGTTTGTTGTTGTTTGATTTATCATCTACGGGTTTATGTCGAATTAATTTGATGGCTTGCTCCCAGTTGGCTTGTTAGCTCAATTGGTAGAGCGCTGCACTAGTATCGCAGAGGTCAGTGGTTCGAATCCCGTACAGGCCTGAAACTTTTTTCAGGTCTGATTTTCACTATTGCTCAAATAGTGCTTTACTGAGAAGGATCGTTCTCATATACAACCCAAAGTATGATTAAAAAGTCTATATACCAGCGCGTTTGAAGTACTGGGAGTTGATGACACTCCATCCATTTGAATAAGCTTGAGGTTCTCTTTGAGTCAAGACGAATTCAACTGCTGACTTGCAGGTTGGTTGGGTAGCACAGGCGGTCAAAGTTTTAGAATATTGTAGCACTGGTATGTTTCTTAAACAGATAAGATATGTTAGACATCTCTCGAGGCACATGGGCAATACAAGGATAAAATACTTAACAGCATTCTATAGAAGAAAACTCGGTTTATTACAACGTTAACACAACAGCGGCAACTAATGATTAAAGAAATTGTGTAAAGAATCAGGTTTGCATTGCCATCATACCTGTTATTGATGATTGCTAATAAATGAAATAACTTTAACATAAGTGGAAACAGTCTTTTACATTCCGAAAAAAGATCTAGTGATTCCGTTCTATGTCCCGGACAATACAAGGCAAGTAGCTTTCTATAGTATCTACTACAATCTATTTCTTTCCTTTTTTCCAAACGATGCCTGTTACATACATCCATCTTGCAACGCCAGTGAAAAGAAGATTTATCCAAGCATTTATCCACTGAGGACTGTTGATGGTTTCTTTTAATGCCAACACAAGCCCGCTACCTCTTCCATACTGTCTAAGAATCTGTCTCATGCTGTGGAGACCGGGATAAATGTCTCTGTTAGCGCTTATTTTCGGTAGCCTTCCTATGTATCGCGCAACTAATATTTTAAATTTGATCGATGTCTGGCTTAAGGCATTATATATGTATCAACAATTGTTCGATCACGTCCTGTCATGGATAGTTTTACTATCATATCGAGGATCTCCTCACGCAGCGATTCCAGTTTAGCTTCCTCGGCAACTTCTTCTTCTTCTTCTTGTTCTTCTTCATGTTGTTCTTCTTGTAGTTGTTCTTGATTATCTTCTACTTGTCGTGGTTTACCGTTTTTTTCAGAGTTTGTAACGTTTTGTTTGTCGTTAGAAAGTACTACATCATCTTCCGATACCATTTTCATAACCGTTTTGTTCATGTTCATTTCATCGCCATCTTCAAAAATGTTTTCCTTTCCTTTCCTTTTTTCGGAGGAGTCTGTTTCTTCGTCACTTTCTTGATTAACTCTATTATTAGCCACCAAGGAGACCTAGTGGATACCATCATCCTCTGAAAAATGACCCATGAAAACCCAAGCCACAGGTTTACAGTTCTGAGGACTAATGACTGTTCTCCCCTCAGGTCCGAGACTAGAAATGACAATTATTTCTACAAGGTAAAGGTTAGCCATGGCTTGAAGTGTTAACTGATCGCCGTATGTCGAGTTTTGTGCCATTGTATTGAGATATTCAGAACAGGGCGTTGCGGCGAATGGCTCCAGAAGAGTTCCATCCATGCCATTGGGATTGTCTGATAAATATTGAACGACCTCGCGCCGAAGTGTTTCATTAGACCTTTGGATCCCGACATCTTGCAAAGCATGAGCTACCGCTCCGAACTGACAGTTACCATCTCCAGCAGGGTCAAACGAAATAGCAAAGCCGTGATCCTAAAATGCTTCAAGCTTGTCATTGCGTTCCAGTGGAATATATAATTTTTTGCCAAGACTAGACAGGCGGTCCTTTCTATTTAGATTATTTCCCTTGTTCTTTAGCAAGATCTTTCTTGCGTTTTTTTTTTGCAACTGTTAAACTGGTGATATCTTCCACTGATACCCAAGGAAATTGAGGAATTTTCGTCGTTGGATTCTCAAACGATAAATTGTATCTTGCAATTCGTAAATTTCTTATAATGAGTTTTCCTTCTACTAAAAAACGACGTTTTGGCGCAGTCCGACTTTTTTTCGAAAACGGAAAACGGATCAGAACAGTTTCTCCAACAGAGTATTTTGAAGAGGGATTGTTTTTCATTCTTCGTTGGATGTATCGTGTTCATCCCAAACCATGTCTGCTGCCTTCGCTTTGGCTCTTATTTTTACAGTTTGATCACTTTGTTGTTTAAAATCATTGTCCTAGGGTATAACATTCGCACATTTGGATGAGCTGCCCTCTTTGCAAGAAAAGCCCCCAAGGAATCTTTGTGTTACCGCATTTGCCTCTCTGCCGTAAAAAACTTCGAATGGAGACTGACTAACGAGGACATCCATTGGCTCTTCATTGAGGATTTTCTGGTACTCTCTTAGCTGGGAAACCAAGTTCACTCCAACTTTTGACATAGGTCCAAGTTCATACATAATTTTCTTGCGCAACGTGCGGTATGATCGTTCCACTTTGCCCTGTGATTGGGGATGGCACGGTGAGCTTCTTATTATCTTCACTTCTAGCTTTCGCCACAGGTGTTCAACTGCTTTCTTGAACTTTCCCCCATTATCACATTGCAAAACTTTTGGCGGGCCAATCTCACAGTAAAGTTCTTGAAGCTCTTTTGCCGCCTCCTTGCTCCCCTTTCCTGTAAGCGGGCGTAACCATATGTACCGACTAAAAATGTCCTGTACTGTCAAGATGTACCGAAATGTTTTCCGTGAAATTTCGCCGACGTACGCTGCATGTCTACAAGGTCAATCTGATGGCGTAGCTAAAAGGAAAAGTAACAAGTGGTGTCTGGAGCTGTTTTGCCATGACCTTAAAAAAGGGGATGCCATGTTAACGTTTGTATGTGTTGCGTAGTTAATTCTTAACCGTTAAACTTAACCGCTTTTAAATCGATGCGGTTTCGCCGTTTTCAGCCGTTCATGCGACTAATGAAACCCTATTGTTTTGAAAACGCTCCAGACTCGATCGGCACCGTGGTTAAAAATGGGAAATGATTGGGTCTTGCGGGATGTTCCAAACACTCCGCACATGACGTAATGGTCTTTAATTATCGGGACTGGTAGCTTGCACCCTGATTTACCGACACGACGAAAACAAAGAAAAAATACCACGCTGGGACGCACGCGCCGCGCAGTTAACAATTATTCCATTCGCGCTTGTTGGCTATCTACCATCTCATATCCAACGCGCGCTGGTGGAATTATCGTTAAATATACCCAACCTGATATTTCCCAGTTTTTGAATTTTGCGATTGGTGTTCGCACGTTCAGTTTATTCCGAGTACATTGTTTAATTAAATAGAACTGAACATTTTAAATAGAATGGAACTATTTGAAATCTTACAGAGTTGCTTGGACATTAAATGATTTTCAGAAGAATAATAGAGACAATAGCCTCCGTTTGGCGCGAAAATATGCTCCGATATTTGTCCTTAGAAATTGTCTGTTCTTCAAAGCTCGCAGTTTTCCTCTGGCTTCGCTCTCGGAAAACTATTCACGTTTCAGAACAGGTCATATCCGCGGGCAAATATCGGAGCTTATAGTACACTCAACAAAATTACTCAATTCTGATTGGTCGAGAGCAGTACAATTAATCCCAAATAGTACCCCGTAGGAGTACCTATTAAAATAAATTAATATACCTCACTTAACCGGTTTTGAAACTTTCACTTTTACTATCAAGGTAAGTTACTACTTTCCAGTCTGATATATCTTGTATTACATGACAAAATGCAATCTTATCTGCACTGCTCGAGCACGGATTGATCGTGAAATAACTTTGTTGGTAAAACGTGCATTCACCTTTTGAGTAGCCTTGCTTCTAGGTAAAACTTTTTGGAGCTGCGGCTCGCTAACTCCTTCAAACCTCTTCTTTAGTCGGTGCTTAAGTTTTCTTGCTCCAATACCCTTGCAATGTTTAAATTCCTTTCTGACAACATCTCGTAGCTCGGACTTTTTCGTGACCCCCTTCCCGTCAAAAAACAGCTTTTCTTCTTGTTTCTCCAAAATCTTACGCAGCATTCTTTTTGCTATGCAGACCTTTGCTTGATTGGCACATCAAATTCGCTTTTTGTAAGTTGGACGAGCGTGTCGTAAACGGCATCATCTACAGCTGACATCTGGCGATTTCGCTTATTTTCGACATTTTCGGTGGAGATGGTGACATAAAATGGCACCAATATCAGCAAACGCACCACCTTTAAAGCGGGACTGTGACGAAAAACGTCAGTTTCTCCGATCACAATGAAATTTTGTGTTTGGGATCTCAAAACGTTAAGGAATGACTGTATCGATTTTTGAGTTTAAATTCCTACGGTAAGTAGTATTTTTCGGACGATCTTTATCGAGGCTGCTGAATCCGATTGGAATGTACTGAATCTGGCCGAGGAGGTATGGGGAGACCGGTAGTAACGTCATCCAATCAACCAAGACATAAAGTTGTCAAAGCCATGAGTGTTATTTCCATGGTTTTATAAGAGTAAGAAACGCGAAAAGTTCGAATCTTACGATTATAATTTTAAAGCTGGAATATCACAATGCCTTCGCCTCGATGTATTGTGCAGGGATGCAGCAATAGATCAAATCCACAAGATGGAACCTCTCTACACGACTCCCCCGTTAATAAAAACCTTGCCGCGAAGTGGAAGAACTTTGTCAGACTTCATAGAAAAAACTTCGATCCCGAAGGCCGGATTGTTGTTTCTGAGCATTTTTTAGAATCGCGTTTTTCAAGGACATGCCATCTAAAAGGGGCATTGAGAAGATTGTTACCAGAATCAGTACCAACTAACTGGAAAAGTTTGAGAGAAAGCCACGGTAATCACGAGAAAACCTCAAGTACTTCATCGAAGGATCATCGCATGGTGAGTCGACTTTTCTAATCAATTTTTCTCAATTATTCCACACCTGTAGGAAATATCTAAAAAACACATAAACTGTATAATTTTCCAAGCTTTCATTCACGATTCGTTATTCGTTGGTTTATTGTAACTTGTAGTAAGTATTCTGGAAATCTGTCCAAATAGTTCTTCGATAGTTTGTCAAAGTGGAGGTGTTACTCGCATTCATTAGAATACAAAGACGTGACCGTCCAGCAAAATTCGAACTTCGTATTTATCAAATGTTCATAATATTTATAACATTAATTGATCTATATAGACTATGAAAGAGATATTTCATAGTCGATGCCACTCTTCCCGGCAAATCCTGTAATAGAGATAAACCATGAACGCGAGAGTGCATCCACAGCGGAACACGGCATAAAACGTCACTGATAGTATCCACAGTGAACTTGATAAAAAGGTTATTGAGATGTTCAACCATTTGATTTTAACTCATTATACGTACAGCAGGGGCGGATCCAGGAATTTTCGATAGGAGGGGTCCAAACTTTGGTTCAGAAAGGACTGTTGGACTCTTTCGAGGCAAATTACTTCTCCCCCACACCCCCCACTCCCCCTCCCACCAGTCGCGGTTGCACGTTATAATTCCTTGGCCGCTTACCGTTTACTTGGATTCATTAATTTAAAAAATCAGCCAGTTAAAAAGTGATATACGATCCTGCGGATGTAAGAACTTCAGTCTCAAAGTTATAAGCGTCAGGTCTGATAGGGGGGTCCGGACCCCCCGGACCCTCCCCCTGGATCCACTACTGGTACACAGCTGTACGTTGCTTTCTCTACTCTAAACTGTCTTCTATAAAACTATACCATTGTCTATCAATATTGATCTTATGTGATCTCTGCATGCAGCTACCGACATCTACATCATCAGATTTCGCGAACGGGTCCAAAATCATTGCCGATTCTGGTTCTTTGAATATCGATGCTTCTGGGGATCAAGAAGTATCTTCGGAATTAACGGGAAATTCCGCCGATGAGATTGCCGTTTCTCATTTCGAAGCAGATGAGCTTGCGGCTGCGTTTCCCGCCAGGGAAACAATAGATTACCAGGTAAAAACAAGAGAGATTTTGCATGCGAACACACGCGATCGTGTCAGTACATATAAACAACACATGGTCAGGTCAAGGAATTCCAACATATTAGAGTCAAATTATATCATTAAATGCTCCATTTTCGTCATTTTAGGAAGAGACTCACTTATACCTCCATCAGAGTTGCGACGCGTGCAAGTTTGTGATAGAGGAGAACCGAAGTTGGAAGAAAACAATCAACACGCTGACAACCTAAATAAATAGGGGGAATGGAGCAATAACTAGATGATCGATCACTTTCGCTTGAAGACATAGTGATTTTGCCCTACAAGCTCTCTTGCCTTCGAGTTGTCTTGATTGGATGACGTCACTACGTTTTGACGCGTTACCGATGTCCTGCCGCTCATTTATCCAACAGCAATATGGCGGAAGGGCGATTTCGCAACGCAGAAGTTTCATTTTCCCGACGGTCGTTGGCTAGATATTTCTAATATTTAATACATATGTTATTCAAAGTGCATAAATTCGAGATATTGTTGTAAAAAGGTTTTACGGAATGATACGTTTTTCGTCACAGTCCCGCTTTAAAGCAAGAAACATCTTCAGAAACGTACTCCAGTCAGCTTCTGATATCTCATCAGGTGAAATGAAGTGAGAGTCTGTTACAACGTGCCTTCTCTATTCGTTTCACTGACACGAGTACAATAGAGTTTTTATTTGGAACGTGTGATTAGAAGGCGCGAAAAAGCAGTTCAATAAGTGGCTAAAGGTTTGTCATAAATAGTCTTGTTTATTCTCTTGCTCGTTTCGTGTATACCTGTATACATTTCTGCATACACTCTTGCATTTCATAAGAGTAGCACACTCTGTTATCGCATTCATGGAAAACTTCATAAACTACTCTCTTTACTTTCTCGCCTATACTTGCTTGCATTGTTTATATTTTAAAAATATCAGTAAGCAACTTTTCGTCTCCCTCGCCAAGTTTCCTTCGAAAGTAACTATAAATACTCGCTAAAAAGTTAAGGTAAGGAGTTGTGACATTTTCTTTGTTTTGGAGCTTTTGCTTTAATTTCCTGTTATTTGTTCTTTTGTTTTGAGTAAATTTCGCAGGTTCTTTACATCGAGGGTGAGCCAAATTCCGCTAACATCCCGAAATTTGCATAGCGTGTCATAAGAGTTTAGAGGGTTTAATTTCAAAATTTTAAACATTAGCCCAGGAATCAACCTACTAACCGATCAACAAATGACGAACAAGTGTCGATAGAAGTTCAAACCGGAAGAGATAATACTGAGCCGTTTCAGTTTTATTCACGATTGAAGCCGGGACGTCCCGAAATTTTCTCACTTGCTTGTGAAATTACTCTAGCAAATTCAATACAATTGAACTCCAATTCTTGAACTTGTTTATTCTCTTGCTCGTTTCGTGTATACCTGTAGACATTTCTGCATACTCTCTTGCATTTCATAAGAAAACATATCTACATATTTGTGTTTTCAATCGCCACGCAGTTATGCGTCGAGGATTTATACGTGACATAATTACATGATAATTATTTTTGAGCCTGCAGTCACGGCTAAACTCCCACCTGTTTCCTGGAAGCATAATCAGATGAAGGGGGCGTGGTGCGATAGGAAGAATTTAAAACTTAAAACAGGCGTATTCGTTGTAAGGTGATGTTTGACTGAATTCTACCTTTTAAGAGAGTCTTCTTAAAGCTGGAAATTTTCTCAGTTACCTGTCAACTATAGTTTGAGTACCTTCTTAATGTTAGCAGACCATATTAATAACTTCCACCCTAGTTTGAGTACTTTCTTAATGTTAGCAGACCATATTAATAACTTCTTGGGTTTTGGCCTCTCCGTTTAAATACTAATGGGGAACGGAGTCATCTAACTTGATGCACGGGTCCCGTGTCCTCCCTCCACGGGGAACCCCCCTGTGAAACAGACGGGATGCTAGTCGTCTCGCTTAGGGGTGAAAATTTCTTTGGTAAGTTTGGTCTCGCTAGGATGTCGCGAGAAAAACCGCAATATTTTAAGCCATAGAGCCCTCGTTTCCTCGTTAGTTTAGGGTCACAAAGAACTTGAGCCACGCCCTAGGCCTAAATGAAAATTTCAAGATAATTTCACGAAGCATGAGAATGACAAGTTTGTCGCCCTTTGACTTGGAAGTCATAGCCAGCTTATTACACTTATGGGTAAGCCTAATTACATTTATGATTGTTCAGTTTATTACATTTATGGGCAAATTTTATTACATTTATGATTAGTGGATTTACTACATTTGTGATTAAAAGTTATTACATTTATGGTTAGTATAAAATTTATGGTCAATTTTTATTACATTTATGGTTGTTATTACATTTATAGTTTTTAATACATTTATGGGTGATACATTTGTTTGCGGAAAAAATGGCCCTATTTTACCCTCTCAGGTACCCTGCAATAACATAACAATCGCTTCATGACAAGCTCGCCAGGTACTCGATCGTATGAATGGTCACCTGCACTATGTTAATGTTCGAATACATAAATTTTCCGAACCCTTTGTCTGATACGAAAGTAAGCCTTATTTATTCACTTTATATTTGCAGTGATGAAATTAGTACCATCCGCAAGAAGAGTGTTGTTCTGTCAGGCGTTGCTGCCTTGGAGTACACTTCAGAGTCACTAGCCATGCTGACGTCAGTTATTACACTGATGCTAACGGGTCATCCCCTCACCCCTATCAACGTCTTTATGCTTCTCTCATTTACCAATGTACTAAGAGTGAGCTTTTGCGATTACTTGCCTTATGGTTTCTTGGGAATATATGAGGCCTGTGTTTCACTCAAAAGGATTGAAGACTTTCTATATTTAGAAGATTTAATCGGAATCCGCAAAGAAGACAGTATTAAGAACACAGACAATCTGAAAAATGTTTCAGATGAACCCAAAAACACTGGTGAAGTTCCCTGCGTTATTGTTGAAGAGGATAACCATTCTGTTTTCCCAGCCATCCTTGAGGTGTCAATTTTGAAACCGAAGGAAAAGATATGCGATGCTGAATTCATTCTGAAAGATGTTCAATTTTCCGTTGCGTTACAAGCTCTAACAGTCATTACTGGCCCTGTAGGCTGTGGAAAATCGTCTCTTCTCAAAGCTATCGCTGCCGAAGAGTCCGTCACAGTTGGAGGAGGAATCTGTGCATATTCATTAGCTTACGTTCCTCAGATATCATGGGTCTTCTCTGGGACAATAAGACAAAACATTTTATTTGGTCAATCGTACGATGAACCCAGGTACTTAGCTGTAGTTGAAGCATGCTCCCTTATGGAAGACTTCCATGTATTTCCAAACGGCGACCAAACAGTTGTAGGTGAACGAGGTGCCATTCTCAGTGGAGGCCAGCGTGCAAGAGTGAGCTTGGCAAGAGCGGTATACATGGATGCAGACCTATACTTATTGGATGACCCTCTGAGTGCTGTAGACAAGAAAGTTGGTCAACATATCTTTGCAAATTGCATAAAGGGTATATTAAGTAACAAAACGCGACTGTTAACGTCCCACCAAAAAGAACACTTCAAAGATGCTAATGAAGTCATTGTGCTGCGCAAAGGTTGTATGTTGGAAAAAGGAAGTTTCGCTGAGCTTCAGGAAAAAGGGTTTCTTCGCACAACTTTCGATCCAGGTTTTGAGAACTCTTTTATTACAGAGAATGAAGATCAATCATATGAAGATAGAGTAGTGCCTGCCCAAAATCAAGTAAAGGAACTGGAAATATCGGACGAGGACCGAACAACTGGAGTAGTGACTTTCCAGGTCTACTGGGACTACTTCAGAAGTGGATTACATTCGTATGCAATCCTGGGATTTATCTGTTTGTGTCTCCTCACTCAAGGTATGTTTGACAATTTGTCAGTGTCCAATGGTAGTTCCTTGTCTAAGTTCCATTTCATTGTACATTTTTCTCTCAATCTTTTAAGAGTAACATTTAGTATGAAAGTTTTTATAAGTCTCTGATTTTTTGATCGGTAGCTATTTTCGTGTTTTTTGAAGGTTGCCAATGCAATGTTGTCATTATTCGTATCTTATCAAGTTGACATCAAACCCTTCGTATTCATTTCTTTTAAATCACATTACCAATCAAGTTTTGTGTATTTGACAGTTTTTTTCAATCCATGACCTTCTAAAACTCTGTGACACGGTACTCGTGTTAGCAGCCCCCTAATCTTCACTTTTCCGTCTGCATTTAATCTTGCACGAACGATAACTCCTCCCATCCCGTATAATTTTTTCCTTTTCTTTTTGTAGCCATTGTAGTTTTACCTGATGTATGGCTCTCATTCTTGATAGAGAAGAGTCAAGAAGAACAGAAAGACGTCACAAACTTTATCATACATGGATGTCTGGTCCTCGCATCCTTCATATTTAGCGCTATCAGAGCATTTATTTTCCTTTGGGCTTCCTTAAAATGTTCTGAACGCCTTCATGATAAAATGGTGGAAGCCATTCTGAAAGCACCTGTTTTATTCTTTGACTCAAATCCTATTGGAAGAATTCTTAATCGATTTTCTAAAGACATAGGCTGTGTAGACGAGCATTTACCCCGATCGTATCTACTTTCCCTCCAGTTGCTTTTACAAATGCTTGCCTCAATTGTTGTTCCCATCATTGCCAATCCCTTCCTTCTTTTTATTTTTGTTCCAGTAGTTGTTGTGGGTGGGTACATCGTTAGGTATTTCTTGCAAACCTCTAGACAGCTTAAAAGGTTAGAGTCAATAAATCGAAGCCCTGTATATTCGCATTTCTCGGAGACCCTAAATGGGTTGGAGACGATTCGAACAAGCGGAAGACAGAGAGACTTCGTGGAACAGTTTAATAGGTACGTTCATCGCGAAAACGGTTAAACTATTTTGAGATTAATCGATGTAAACTCGGAAATTCTTAAACCTCAGCGGCTGAGTAGTATACATTATATTTAATGAGATGATCTCGTATTATTTTTTTAATAAATTTCTCCACTCCAAGAGCGGCGTACTCTAGAAATGGTAATAAAATCACAATAAAGTCGCGAACTTTGGGGAAAAGGGGAATTAACAAAGTAACATGTTCTCGTTGTGTAACTGCTAAAACAGGATAAACATGTCATGACCAGGCATTTCGGTCTGTTAATAGCAATTTTACCATTTTCCGCTCAGATACCAAGATGCTCATACGCAGTCGTACATCATGGTGTTGGGCAGCGAAAGCTGGCTTGGTGTACGCTTAGCAATTCTCGTCTCCTTCTTGACATTCACTGTGGCTCTAGCAGCGATCTTTGTATCTCAAGATGCTGGTAGGTGTATGAAAGCTTAATCATTTATGAATCGTAATATAAAGCTGACAGCTAAAGTTCTTGTCTCGAGATTTCTTAAAAATTCTGCTTGTTATTTCAAATCGATGTTGAAATTACGTACAAGAATTTCTAACTGAGTTGTACTCCACTTCCGCTGATTAATGTTACATTTTAAGGTTCTTTAGACTCTTCTTTAACTGTTGTAGAAGACTTACACCTATAAAATCATTGCAATACAACATCAAAAGACAAGCCTACGACACACAATCCAGTATATCCTTTGCTTCTGAATTCCAATACCTTTTTCTGTAGGCCTGATATTTAAATCGGTAAAGTTAATAAATGTTAATAACAACCAAAATATTTGAAAGTGTAGTGTTATCGTCCGGGTGAGTGTAGTCCTGAGAAGGACTGTTGTCGGTAGTAGTGACTGACGTTTCGACAACCTGTGCGGAAGTCATCATCAGAGTCTGATGATGACTTCCGCACAGGTTGTCGAAACGTCAGTCACTACCACCGACAACAGTCCTTCTCAGGACTACACTCACCTGGACGATCACACCACAGTTTTACATGTTACCCCCGGTTCAAGCCATTTACTGCACAACCAAATTATTGTATCGATAGCTTTTGCAGGACTAGGCCTTGCTTACATCATTGAGACTGTGGAAATGATGGATTATTCTGTACGAGAGACGACGGAAATAGAAAACGTTATGACTTCAGTTGAACGAATCATGACATACACCAAACTTGAGAGTGAGCCTGGGTACAAAGATCAAAGACTTCCTCCTCAAAACTGGCCCCTTGAGGGAAGTATAAGATTTCAAGACGTGTCGATGACGTACTACCCAGGTGGACCTCAAGTGCTGAAAGAAGTAAATCTTCACATAAAAGGAGGAAGCTGTATTGGTATTGCAGGACGCACAGGAGCAGGGAAGTCGTCTTTTGTGGCCGCTCTTCTGCGCATGCCAGACGCTCAAGGTGTCATAAAGATTGATGATATTCCACTAAACGAGATAAACCTTCAAGAGGCTCGACGATGTATATCTGTTCTCGGCCAAAGTCCTGTTCTTTTCAGTGGATCATTAAGAAGAAATCTCGATCTCTTCGAGCAATTTGAAGATGTAGAGTTATGGCGAGCTCTGGAGGATGTTCAACTGAAGGAGCTGGTGGAAAGTCAGAAAGGACAGTTAAATCGCGAATTATTGGAACATGGCGCAAACTTCAGTGTTGGAGAACAACAATTAATTTGCTTAGCCCGTGTTTTGTTAAAAAAAAGCAAGATTGTCATCTTAGATGAACCCACTGCACACGTGGATCCAGCAACAGAGCAAACAGTTTGGAGAGTAGTGCGAGAGAAACTGAAGGGCTCCACTGTAATCATCATAGCTCATCGCCTGAAAACTATCAGAGACTGTGACATGATTTTAATTATGAAAAATGGTCAGATCGTTGAGCGCATAAAGTTTCAGGATATGCTATAAAATCCTAAATTCCTCGACATTTTAAAACCTTTTTAAATTACCTGTGAACACAGAAGTTCTCTACATACAGCTTAAATTGCATTACAATACTTATATTTATGGGTACTCAATGCATCGCTTACAAAGTGGTACTGTAGAAGACACATACACGTACAAAAGACGCATTATTTTCTCAAAAAGGAACCGAAAAAGAAAATAGAGAATATATTCACAATATATTAACAAGTATAAAAGACAAAAGGCTAAAAACTGAGTGGGATAGAGAAGAGTAATTCCTTGAAAGGAACTTAAAAGTACAGTGTTTAGCAAGCTTGAAATTTGAGAATCTTAAGATTAGGGTAAAGAGAGTAGGATATAGCCAAACTATAAAGTAATTACAGCGTATTAAGTATTTTGTGCCAAAGTACAAAGTTGAATTTAAAGTGTATAACAGCGACAGAAGTAAAACAATGTACGCAATTACAAGGAAAGGTTTAGAGCAACATCATGAAGTTGAGTATCGAGTTGCTCCCATTGAATGTGAATAGCTTCTTTGTTGATTTCAATTCAAAAGATCCTGCCTAGCAGGTCCTTTAAAGACATTATTTAATACATCTATTCTTACTTGAATCGCCGGTCCCAGTTTGAGTTGGTTAAAGTAATACCAGTCTTTAGGAAGGACTCTCATAGCCGTTCACACACATGGCCAGAAATTCCGGACATCGCGACGACGCACGCGCGGGTTTACTTGGCAATATGGCCGCCAAACTCTTAAAGGAAATGTATGGCAGAAATAAAACAAAATAAAATAGAGCAAGTTCTGGCTTACCGGGAACAAGTGCCGCGATCGTGTCGAAACCTTGAAAGTTTCCTCGGCTATTCTGACTAAGTTGCTTTCACCGACGAATGTTAATGGCCCTGCTTTTTATCGATGTTTATTTTCGAAGCTTGGCTCATACAACTATCTGTATTGGGACATTCCATTTTTTATCCGCACCCCCCCCCCCTATGGAAGGCATTATTCCGACAGGCCGTTTCATCTGAAAATTAGATTCCAACAGGCTTTTTTCCTCTGAAAATTTGCTTCCGAAAGGTCTTTTTCTTCTGAAAGTTAGATTCCGACAAGCCTTCTTTTGATTCCGAGAAGACTTTTTCTCTCTGAAATTTAGATTCCGACAGGCCTTTTTTGGGGGGATCGGATTCCGACCCCCTCCGATGGGGCAAAAATTCCAGATTCCGACAGATTCCTACTTGTCAGTACCAAAAAATGCCTTCCATAGAGGGGGTAGTCTCCCTCGCAGCCGTTGGGGGAGCGTTGCGTGACATCCGAAAAAACGGCTGCGAGGGAGACTATAGAGGGGGGGGTGCGGATAAAAAATGGAATGTCCCATTTCAGAAGCTTGAAATCAAATTTTTGCAGCCGAACCAGATTTTGATGCTCCGTAGCGGTCAACATAATCGAGATAGACCAAGTGCTGCGATCGCTTGAGGAAAAGCACCGTATCGGGTACTATTTCACCCATTTTCACCCCCCATGCTGATTTCTTCGCCCTGCTAATTGCCTTTAAAAACAGTTCACAGAAGCACAAATCAGTTCTACCGAAAGCAAAGATATCAAATGTCACGCGAGCATCTCGTTTGTGTTGATCCGAGAACCACATGTCGTATTCTTGGGCAAAAAACTCGTATTTTGCCTCAAACCCCGCCACGTTTGGTATCAAAATTTTTAGTGAAAAACAAGCTTTCTAATGCTGTAGGGGACTCTGGGATATGCTTTAAGCCAACGGTAAAATTGGTCAGCAAACATAACGATGTAGCTTCATATATTCGCGGGAAAAAGAAAATATATTTCCTCTCTACTTTCACCGCTTTCTACCGGAACTTTCTTAACTCTTTTAGTTTAATATTTTAGAATTCTCAACGGTTGAATGAAATATGTCAGACAAGTTTAATTTACTAGATGTGGAGAAGTTTAAGAACGCTGTTAGTGACGGTCGGGAATGATCGTTGCTTAAAATATGTTCGCTGGCAAAGTGTTTCCTCTGAAGATATACTCTTGGCTGTAATCATCAAATATGACTGTTTGCGACACTTGTACGAAGCGAAGCAAGCTGCATCAACACGCCAGATAAGCTGTAGATATGTTGATCTACTAAGTGTTTTCTTGGCTACGAAGTATTCTGCTAAGATAAAGGAGGTTGCAGCAGATTAGAGGGCATCTGTGGGGAAGTCAATAATAGATTTAAAAGAAAAAATGGGAAATCATACCGGGATTTACAGCAGAGCGAACTTAAGCTTGCCCTTAGGGTAGACGAAGTGTTAGCTATATCTGAATTGGAAACCACAGTGAGACATAAAAGAATTAAGGATAGAGCTCATGCAGCATTGAGAGAAAATTAAAATGAAGTTTTGAAGGCCCGTTGTGAAGAGCTTTACAAAAAAGTGGTTGTATATGAAGCTTTCAACAAAGATACCAGTGAAGACCTTGCTGTGGCAAAAACAAAGATTGACAGTCTTGTAACTGAAAATAATAAACTCCATACATACATTGAAAAGCTTGGACACTAATTTGGATCTAGAGTAATTTATATCAAAACCAGGAAGTTCAAAGGAGTTGTTTCTTTAAAAGGTATGGGCTCAATCAGTGGATAAAAAAAAGATAAGTCAACAACCAGAGAACCAAATAAGACTGGTCATAAATTTGAAAAATGGGCTTAATCAGTGGATAAAAAAAGTAAGTCAACAACCAATGAACCAAATAAGACTGGCCATAAATTTGAAAAATAATAGCCTAGTGACCAAAAATCAATTTAGATGCATGAAGTTCTCTCTAAATTTTCATCCATCAGAGAGATATCACACAGAATAAATTTCAAGGCAAAAATCCACAGGTGCAATAAGCCATTAAAAACTGGCAGAAAACTATTTTGGAGAAAAAATATTTAAAGAAGTCAAACAAATATTGATCATGCTTTACCACAGAATACATGTACCACATCAACCAATATCATTTTTCAATTAATGTAAACCACAATATTGCTTCACAAAATAAGTGTTTTTTAATTCTAAATCAATCATAGGGGTTGAAAAGTTGAATGATGAGTCCCGGAGAATTCACCCCCAGAAGTCCAATAAATGGGATGCCACAAAAGATGTGCTCTGAGTTTAATTGACGATTTATTAAACAAACATCAACTATTAGATTAAAGGTTAGACCTATGAGTTTCCATTCATTTCACAAACTAACAAATTACAAAATGGAATATTTTACACAGTCACACTCTTTATGCTGTTGATGCAGGGCAGTCCAGCGGCGGATCCAGGGGGAGTGTCCGGGGAGTCCGGACCTCCACTAACAGACCTGACGCTTACAACTTTGAAATTGAAATTCTTACATCGACAGGATCGTATATCACTTTTACATCGACAGGATCGTATATCACTTTTTAACTGGCTGATCTTTTTAATGAATCCAAGTAAACGGTGAGCGACCAAGGAATTATAACGCGCAACCACGACTGGTGGGAGGGGGTGTGGGGGGGTGTGGGGGGGTGAGGGAGAAGCAATTTGCCTCAAAAGAGTCCAACAGTCCTTTCTGAACCAAAGTTTGGACCCCCCCCCCCCAAATCAAGAGTTATTGGATTCGCCCTTGATCACACTAGTCAAACAGCTGTGAATTGGTTTAGGTCCTATTTATCCGAGCGTAAACAAGTTTGTTCAGTCTCTGGTGTGCTCTCTAGTCCTGCGTCCTTATACAGAGGAGTTCCACAGGGCTAAATTTTAGGCCCTCTCCTCTTTTCTGTTTATATCACCGATCTACCTCTTTTGCTAAGTGAAACTGAAGTGGACATCTATGCTGACGACACAACTATTTGGTTAAGTGGTGCCGATCGTAATGAGATACAACAAACTCTAAACGTGAGTCTAAGTAAAGCGAATAGCTGGGTTAAACTTAATGAAATGTAACCTACTAGTAAAAAGATTAAGGACTTACTTATTGGTACTGCGAAAAAACTTTATCCCAGTGAAATAACTACGTTGGAGCTTTTCTTGGACAACGTAAGACTTGAGGAATCAGCTGGAGAAAAACTTCTCGGTGTTGTGATTGATCCCTATCTTTCCTGGGACCTACACGTTGATTATCTTATAAAAAAGTTGAACTCTAGGATATTTTTCCTCAAGAGGGCAAAAGTGTATTTAACCACTGAATGTAGAAAAATGTTATATAATGCTCTCATTAAGCCAATTCTTGAGTACTTGTTGTACTGTTTGGGATAATTGTTCGGTTGAAAACCTCCAAAGGTTGTTACAAGTACAAAAACGATGCGGGAGATTAATTTTGGACGCCACTATCAACGATAGTTCCGTTGAACTTTTTAATAAATTAGGCTGGTTAATTACCTATTGATGACATTGTACGCGTTAGAAAACTTTGTATGCTACATAAAGTTAGCCAAGGTAATTGTCCTAAATATTTTAGTTCATATTTTAAATATGTCAGATCTACACATGGTTATTGTACTAGATCTGCTATCTGCAATGACGTTCTAACACCATCTTGTAAAAGAAACTCTGGGCTTAGAACTTTCCACTCAAGTGCATGTCCGCGGCTATGGAATAAACTAGGTAACTCTCTTAGAAACATAACTTCCCACTCAAATTTTAAGATAACGTTACTGAAAAATTTTATTAAAGGAAATACCTCGATAGAGCATTTTAAGATCAGTAGGACGTTTTAAGTGCAATCTTTAGTATTACGAATTTTTTATTAGGTATTTTTTGTATTTAGTAGGATTTGTTGGGGGCCATTATGTAAACTACCGGGCAACCGGTAATAATGTATTTCACCCTCGGTAAATAAAGTGTTTGTTTGTTTGTTTGTTTGTTATCCCAGCCATTCTTCAGTTGTCAATTTTGAAACCAAAAGAAAACATACGCGATTCTTTATGAAAGATATTCAATTTTCCGTTGCGTCACGAGCTCTAACACTCATTACTGGCCCTGTAGGCTGTGGAAAATCGTCTCTTCTCCGAGCTATCGCTGGCGAAGAGTCAGTCAGTGTTGGAGGAGGAACCTGGGCATATTCACTGGCTTTCGTTCCTCGGATATCATGGGTCTTCTCTGGGACAATAAGACAAAACATTTTATTTGATCAGTCGTACGATGAACCCAGGTACTTAGCTGTGGTTGAAGCATGCTCCCTTATGGAAGACTTCCATGTATTTCCAAACGGCGACCAAACAGTTGTAGGTAAACTAGGTGCCGTTCCCAGTGGAGGCCAGCGTGCAAGAGTGAGCTTGGCAAGAGCAGTATACATGGATGACCTTTACTTATTAGATGACCCTCTGAGTGCTGTAGGCAAGAAAGTTCGTCAACATATCTTTGCAAACTACATAAAGAGTATATTAAGCAACAAAACGCGACTGTTAACGTCCCACCAAAAAGAACACTTCAAAGACGCTAATGAAGTTATTGTGCTTTGCAAAGGTTGTATGTTGGAAAAAGGAAGTTTCGCTGAGCTTCAGGAAAAAGAGTTTCTTAGCAAAACTTTCGATCCAAGTTTTGAAACCTCTTTTATTACAGAGAATGAAGATCAATCAGATGAAGATAGAGTAGCGCCTGCATAAAATCAAGTAAAGGAACTGGAAATATCGGACGAGGACCGAACAACTGGAGTAGTGACTTTCCAGGTCTACTGGGACTACTTCAGCAGTGGACTACATTGGTATGCAATCCTGGATTTTATCTGTTTGTGTCTCTTCACTAAAGATACGTTTGACAATTTGTCAGTGACCAGTGGTAATTCCCCGTCTAAGTTGCAATTCATTATACATTTTTTCCATCAATCTTGTAGGAGTGACATTTAGTATGAAAGTTTTATCAGACTCTGCTTTTTTAATTGGAGTGACATTTTAGTATGAAAGTTTTATCAGACTCTGCTTTTTTAATTGGAAACTATGTGACATGGCACTTGTGTTGGCAGCCCCCTAATCTTCACTTTTCCGTCTCCAAATGTATGTTGTACGAACGATAACTCCTCTCATTCCATATAATTTTTTCCTTTTTTTCTGTAGCCATGATAGTTTTACCTGATGTTTGGCTCTCAATTTTGATAGAGAAGAGTCAAGAAGAACAGAAAGACGTCACAAAATTTATCATATTTGTATGTCTAGTCCTCGCATCCTTCATATTTTTCGCCATCAGAGCATTTATTTTCCTTTGGGCCTCCTTAAGACGCTCTGAACGCCTTCATGATAAAATGGTGGAAGCTATTCTGAAAGAACCTGTTTTATTCTTTGACTCAAACCCTATTGGAAGAATCCTTAATCGATTTTCTAAAGACATAGGCTGTGTAGACGAGCTTTTAGCCCGATCGTGTCTACTTTCTCTCTAGTTGCTTTTGCAAATGCTTGCCTCAATTGTTGTTCCCATCATTGCCAATCCCTTGCTTCTTTCTGTTTTTGTTTCATTAGCTGTCGCGGGTGGGTACATCGTTAAGTATTTCTTGCAAACCTCCAGACAGCTTAAAAGGTTAGAGTCAATAAATCGAAGCCCGTGTATTCGCATTTCTCGGAGACCCTAAATGGGTTGCAGACGATTCGAACAAGCGGAAGACAGAGACTTCGCGGATCAGTTTAACGGGTACGTTCATCGCGAAAGGGTTAAACTATTTTGAGATTAATCAATGTAATTTCGGAAATTCTTCATTCAAGCCTGAGAAGCTGAGTAGTGTACATTATCTTTAATGAGATGATCTGATATTAATTTTGAATAAATTTTCCGCTCTAAGAGCGGCATACTCTAAAATGGCAATAAAATGGCAATAAAGTTGTGAACTCTGGGGTAAAGGGGAATTAACAAAGTAACCTGTTCTTATTGTGTAACTGCTAAAACAGGATAAACAGGTCATGATCAGGCATTTTGGTCTGTTAATAGCAATTTCACCATTTTCCGCTCAGATACCAAGATGCTCATACGCAGTCGTACATCATGGTGTTGGGCAGCGAAAGATGGCTTGGTGTATGCTTAGCAATTCTCGTCTCCTTCTTGACATTCATCGTGGCTCTTGCAGCGATCTTTGTATCTCAAGATGCTGGTAGGTGTATGAAAACTTAATCATATATGAATAATGATAACAAACTGGCGGCTAGAGCTCGAGACTTCCACCTATATAAAATCA